>NC_030684.2:38078058-38342427 GCF_000004195.4 Xenopus tropicalis | reverse complement strand
TCATTATTTCTTTACTGCGCAAGCTATTAATTCATAATTCCTACCTGTAAGATTTGTAAGCTAGGGGCTTAGAGACCCCGGAGTAAGGATTTGCCTGGTTCCCGCAAGTGCAACACTAGCTATAAGTTCCAGGGGTTTACCCAACTAACACTAACTGGCCATGTAGGGGAAGAATTTACGAAATGATGCACAACATAGAATTGAAATTAGAGAATTTAAAATTAAAATGGCTTCATTGTTTGAGTACAATCCAACATCCCATGGAAAGGACATTAAGGAAGGTACACTATGTGAGAAAATTTTAAAGTAAATAACTTCACTGGTTCTGAATGAGTTGAGGTACCAAGGTGCAAGGGGTTGTTCCTTGTGTTGCACTGAAAACTTACTCCTCTGCTGCAGATACAAGTGCTGCAACGGACCGAGCATCAAACCCTCGCTCACATGCTCCTTCTTCCTCAGGATTCAAATGTGGAAGCTGTCCTCTTCCACATCATGCACCTGGATCTTGCCTTTATCTTCCATAACCAGTTATTAACCAGATCTAATCTGGAAAGCGAGAAAGAACAAAACAATTCTCATCAAGCTAAACTATTTTCATACATACAGACAAAGTGTCCAACACCACCAGAGAATAAATGTAATTTAAGCACGAACTTCAACCTTTAAAATTAAAAACATTTATAGAATAAAATAATGCTGGAAAAAAGTATATTGGTCAGTATTCATAAAGGTGTAGTTCACCTAGATGTGCCTTATTAAAAAAATTAGCAGCTTTTTAAACTTTTGTAATTATTCTTAACCAGTAATTTTTGGAAACATGCTTGTGCCACTTTGGCATCCTTGGAGCACGACGATAAAGGCATGCACCGTGCAATAAGGTGCAGCTGGGCACGTTATGTACTGCAACGATACGTCAACGCAGCTAAAGATGACTGTGCTTCTAATTGAGCCGACCTGAGAGTTGGACATAACTGAAAATAGACCCCGAGTAGCGCTGCAGTGCTTCTGTTGCCTGCTTTTGCCAGTATCCACTGTAGTACATGTAGAAATACGGCTCACTGCCATCCTCAAGTAATTTACTGTAACGAGGCTACTACCTACCACATAACACTGTATTGGCAATTGCTCTTAACCCTGTAAATAAATGTTTAACACAATGCATTTTCCACCATTGCATTGAAAGTTGTAAGAAATGATTGGCTGATACAGCTTGGTACATCCAAGAGGGAAAGATAACCTTACTCAGATTATAGAGGGGAAAATGCAGGACCAGTACCTTTGTCCAGAGGACCCCAAATGGGAAGATGAAAATATCCTCTGGGCAGGGAATCACTCGAGTCTTCTCTTTCCTTTGCTGTTCTTCTCCCTTTGGTATCGCCGATATCGTTGTTATTCACCAAAGTCGCTTGCAATACTTACCGCTATGGAAGAAAATAAAGGATTGTGAGCATGAGAATATTAGGGGCAGTGGACCCTGCCGCCTCTGGAACCCCAGGAGAGTAGGGAGCCCATTGGAACCAGACTGATAAGCAATATCAATACAAAGTTGCAAAACTGCTCCTGTTTTAAATTTGGGGGCCTTAAAATGAAGAATAGTACAGATCCCATAATGCACTGTGAGGTTTTCAATCTTTTTCAGACTATAATTAGAAGAAAATGAGCCTGACAGCTCGTGTGTGTGTGCTATTTAGCTAACAAACATGATGGTCATCCAGGATGCAGACTTTCCTCACTGGCTCTTGTAAAGGGCCTTTATCTCCCATGATGCACTCCGATGTCAGGCATAAGAGGTAGTTAGCATTGGTTTGCCTCTAATGTCAGAGCTGGCTTATGACAAGACTGCAGATCCCATTGTGCACTGAGAGCAGGGATCATCTCAATATCCTCAAAGAACCTGCTTCTCCCTGCACATACCCAACATGTCTGCTCCCCATAACCTGCTCTACTCTGATTAGTGCCCCTGCACCCATAACACAAGGGATCCTAACACTTTAGCATTTATTCTACTAACTGTACTAACTCTTCCTTATCCATCATCCACTCTAGTGCTAAGGCTACTGACCGTTGCTAGGATGAGTGGGACCCTAGCGTCCAAATGACAGTTGGCAGTTACAGCTAAAGAGAGGTAGATTAAATGGCCTAAGAGTTTAAAAGCAGCAGTAAGCAAACACAAAATACGCAATGTTTTAGAACTTCAACTGAGCCACAGGGGACGCTGGGAAAAGTAGTACAGCTATAGCTAGAGAAGCAGAGGTTTAGGGTCAATGAGACCGTGATTATGATTTTCTACTGCATTTTTGTTCTGCAGCTCTGCACATTAAATTGAAATGGGCTTTTTTTGAGGTGTCACTCCTGCTACCATTGGTATACCCCATAATTAATATATAAACACACTGATAATTTCCAGCAGTTTCATGATTAACATCTCCCCAAACAAGAGCAAGCAATGGGTTCGATTTTGGGGGCTTTGGTGCCAGGGAGCAGTTTTGGGATCTTTGACTCCACTGCCCAAGCTACAATAAAAGCTACTATAAAAAAGTTGCCTAAAATGTACCCCCTTCCTTTTTGTCAGGCAAATATTATTGGTTAAGATGACAGACATTTCCAACGGACAACATTAAGACAAGCATCTCCCTAGGCAATACCAATAGGAGGCAAAGGGGTGGCAATTTGGGGGAGTGTGACCCCACTAATAAAGCTACTATAAATCATGGGTGCCAAAACCCCCAAATTGCCCCTTCTATCATTGTCTTAAATATGTCCCCCCTCCCCAGTTTCTTAATCTGCTCCACTTACCTCTGAATCCAGAAATGGTATAACTGCCGTTTGTGAGAGCCGTTGGTGATGTCACTGAAGCACAATAACTGCCAAACTGACACATACTCAGATACATACAGGACTGTGTTTGGCTGTATAGTGAGACTTGGGAACAATTGAGCTTGCACTGACTGGGCTCCCCTATCCCTACTGATGATGGACCTGGCACCCTGGCACCTCACTCATCTGGGTGCTTTTAAAAGCTCATTAAAATATTTGATTAAATATTTCGCTTACATAGTAGGATCTTCCTTTGTGTACTTTTGGTTTGTTACCGTATGTGAGTGACATAAATGTTGCTGTGGCAATTCCACATTGGTGGGTGTGTGTGTGGGGGGGTCGCTGGGAATTGTAATTTATCAAGAGATGAGACAATTAAACACTTCCCAATCCCCATTTCCGTAATATAATTCTACCCCCGCCTAATGGCCAGTTAGTTTACCAAATAAATATAAGAATTAACGCTTAGAATCTCAAGCACATATCTAATACATGCGGGCAGGCAAGGGCTGTAATTGCCAAGAATGTATATAATATGTTCTTTGCATTAGGGTGCATGTTATAGAATGGTCAATTCTAAGCATCCTTTTCAATTGATCTTCATAATTTATGTGTTATAGTTTTTAATTATTTGCCTTCTTCTTCCTCCAACTATTTGCAGTTTTTAAATGGGGGTCACTGACCCCGGCAGTCAAAAAACTATTGATCTGTGAGGCGCTTTTCTATTCAGTCCCTCTCGTATTCATATTTCAGTCTCTCAAGGTAACTCCAAGGTAACTTGGACCCTAGCAACCAAATACCCACTGAAGCTCCAAACTGGTGAGCTGCTGAACTGAAAATGAAATAACTAAAAAACTACAAATAATAGAAATTGAAGACCAATTGCAAATTCTCTCAGAATATCACTCTCTACCATACTAAAAGTTAACTCAAAGGTGCACAACCCCTTTAATAGCTTTAACCTCTGCACCGGAGCAATGGCAGTTAATATCTAGGCTGTTGTAGCTTGGTTCCTAATGATATGTGGGACATAAGGTGCTGCAAACTGGAAGCTTTGGGGTAATTCCCAGAAATTTGATCAAAACTGCTAAATTCTTCTTCAGCCTCTTACTGGGCCAAGGGGCACCGCATTGTTAATGAAGAAAACGCAATGGCATTCGCTGTACTTAAAGTGCCAGTGTAGGCACAGTGTAGCCCACAGAAAGCGTTTTAAAGTATGTAATGCCCATAGAGTTATACGGTGTGTAATGCCCATAGTTATACAGTATGTAATGCCCATAGAGTTATACAGTGTGTAATGCCCATAGTGTTATACAGTGTGTAATGCCCATAGAGTTATACAGTATGTAATGCCCATAGAGTTATACAGTGTGTAATGCCCATAGTGTTATACAGTGTGTAATGCCCATAGAGTTATATGGTATGTAATGCCCATAGTGTTATACAGTGTGTAATGCCATAGAGTTATACGGTATGTAATGCCCATAGTGTTATACAGTGTGTAATGCCCATAGAGTTATATGGTATGTAATGCCCATAGTGTGTGTAATGCCCATACAGTGTGTAATGCCCATAGAGTTATACAGTATGTAATGCCCATAGAGTTATATGGTATGTAATGCCCAGTGTTATACAGTATGTAAGCCCATAGAGTTATACAGTATGTAATGCCCATAGAGTTATACGGTGTGTAATGCCCATAGAGTTATACGGTGTGTAATGCCCATAGTGTTATACAGTGTGTAATGCCCATAGAGTTATATGGTATGTAATGCCCATAGAGTTATACGGTGTGTAATGCCCATAGAGTTATACGGTGTGTAATGCCCATAGTGTTATACAGTGTGTAATGCCCATAGAGTTATACGGTATGTAATGCCCATAGAGTTATATGGTATGTAATGCCCATAGTGTTATACAGTGTGTAATGCCCATAGAGTTACGGTATGTAATGCCCATAGAGTTATACGGTGTGTAATGCCCATAGAGTTATATGGTATGTAATGCCCATAGTGTTATACAGTGTGTAATGCCCATAGAGTTATACGGTATGTAATGCCCATAGAGTTATACGGTATGTAATGCCCATAGTGTTATACAGTGTGTAATGCCCATAGAGTTATATGGTATGTAATGCCCATAGAGTTATACGGTGTGTAATGCCCAGAGTTATACAGTATGTAATGCCCATAGTGTTATGTGTAATGCCCATAGAGTTATACGGTATGTAATGCCCATAGTGTTATACGGTGTGTAATGCCCATAGAGTTATACGGTATGTAATGCCCATAGAGTTATACGGTATGTAATGCCCATAGAGTTATACGTGTAATGCCCATAGAGTTATACGGTATGTAATGCCCATAGAGTTATACGGTATGTATGCCCATAGAGTTATGTAATGCCCATAGAGTTATACGGTAATAGCCCATAGAGTTACGGTATGTAATGCCCATAGAGTTATACGGTATGTAATGCCCATAGAGTTATACGCGGTGTGTAATAATATGTAATGCAGCATTATTACAGACCATTTGCCTATTTTCTGACATTTGGGTGGGGAAAATTAATTTCTTTCTAACCCTATGCAGCTCTCTTGCACCTTTATGGAATGTTTCAAAATGTATGTGCTTGTATCATAGAGATGATTATAATGGATTCTGCTTCCTTTTTAGGCGCCATAAAAATCCTACGTGAAGGCTGCGTGCCAACCACTAAGATCATGCAAGTGACCCCCCCCATCCTTTATAATGATCAGTATTTTCCCTCTGCTGTTAAGACTGATGGAAAGGGAGGCTAGATTACCTACAGCAGTGTGTGCCATGTAGCAACAAAACGTTAGTGCTCATTGAGTGGGAAATCCGAGGGATTGTATGGAAGACTTCTACCAAAGATGTAAGTGGTCATTTACTTTGACCCTGGTGCAAGTGCCAGAGAGCTAAGTGCTCCCCTTAGTGGATTCTCTGCTAGCAAAAAAGTTACGGATTTATCAAAATGTGAGTTTGGAGTTTAATACATAAAAACTCACCCACGTTCTATTCATTCCTATGGGATTTTTAAAGGTGTATTTATCATTGGGTATAAGTTAGAACTCACCATTTGATAAATACACTTCTAAAAATCCCATAGGAATGAATAGAACGTGGGTGAGTTTTTATGTATTAAACTCCAAACTCACATTTTGATAAATCTGCCCCTAAGTGTGGCATTAGCCTAAGGTCTTAGAGTAAGTGACATCAGTAGGTTCTAGGTGATGGCGCTACAGGAGGCCGATGCCTTCACTTCTCAGCTGCTGCTGCCGCCATTGCCAGGAACAACGCCTAGGGGGAGATTTATCAATCCACGAATGCGTTTTTTTCATAATGATCGTTATTTTTGCGTTGTTGCGACTTTTTTTCGTATCTTGTGCAAATTTTTTGTCGCCACAAATTCGTATTGTCACGCTGAGTTTCGGATTCATTCAAGCTTCGGTATCGTGACTTTCCTTGGGCCAGGTTGGAGCTGCAGAGTGCCATTGAGCCCTATGGGAGACTTTCCTTGGGCCGGGTCGGAGTGCAGAGTGCCATTGAGCCCTATGGGAGACTTTCCTTGGGCTGGGTTGGAGTGCAGAGTGCCATTGAGCCCTATGGGAGACTTTCCTTGGGCTGGGTTGGAGTGCAGAGTGCCATTGAGCCCTATGGGAGACTTTCCTTGGGCTGGGTTGGAGTGCAGAGTGCCATTGAGCCCTATGGGAGACTTTCCTTGGGCCAGGTTGGAGCTGCAGAGTGCCATTGAGCCCTATGGGAGACTTTCCTTGGGGGTTGGAGTGCAGAGTGCCATTGAGCCCTATGGGAGACTTTCCTTGGGCCAGGTTGGAGCTGCAGAGTGCCATTGAGCCTATGGGAGACTTTCCTTGGGCCGGGTTGGAGCTGCAGAGTGCCATTGAGCCTATGGGAGACTTTCCTTGGGCCAGGTTGGAGCTGCAGAGTGCCATTGAGCCCTATGGGAGACTTTCCTTGGGCCGGGTCGGAGTGCAGAGTGCCATTGAGCCCTATGGGAGACTTTCCTTGGCTGGGTTGGAGTGCAGAGTGCCATTGAGCCCTATGGGAGACTTTTTTGAGCCCTATGGGAGACTTTCCTTGGGCTGGGTTGGAGTGCAGAGTGCCATTGAGCCTATGGAGACTTTCCTTGGGAGGTTGGAGCTGCAGAGTGCCATTGAGCCCTATGGGAGACTTTCCTTGGGCTGGGTTGGAGTGCAGAGTGCCATTGAGCCCTATGGGAGACTTTCCTTGGGCCAGGTTGGAGCTGCAGAGTGCCATTGAGCCCTATGGGAGACTTTCCTTGGGCTGGGTTGGAGCTGCAGAGTGCCATTGAGCCCTATGGGAGACTTTCCTTGGGCAGTGCAGAGTGCCATTGAGCCCTATGGGAGACTTTCCTTGGGCCAGGTTGGAGCTGCAGAGTGCCATTGAGCCCTATGGGAGACTTTCCTTGGGCTGGGTTGGAGCTGCAGAGTGCCATTGAGCCCTATGGGAGACTTTCCTTGGGCCAGGTTGGAGTGCAGAGTGCCATTGAGCCCTATGGGAGACTTTCCTTGGGCCAGGTTGGAGCTGCAGAGTGCCATTGAGCCCTATGGGAGACTTTCCTTGGGCCGGGTTGGAGCTGCAGAGTGCCATTGAGTCCTATGGGAGACTTTCCTTGGGCCGGGTTGGAGCTGCAGAGTGCCATTGGGTCCTATGGGAGACTTTCCTTGGGCCGGGTTGGAGCTGCAGAGTGCCATTGGGTCCTATGGAGACTTTCCTTGGGCCGGGTTGGAGCTGCAGAGTGCCACTTTCCTTGGGCCGGGTTGGAGCTGCAGAGTGCCATTGAGCCCTATGGGAGACTTTCCTTGGGCCGGGTTGGAGCTGCAGAGTGCCATTGAGCCCTATGGGAGACTTTCTTTGGGCCGGGTTGGAGCTGCAGGGTGCCATTGAGCCCTATGGGAGACTTTCTTGGGCCGGGTTGGAGCTGCAGAGTGCCATTGAGCCCTATGGGAGGCTTTCCTTGGGCCGGGTTGGAGCTGCAGAGTGCCATTGAGCCTATGGGAGACTTTCTTTGGGCCGGGTTGGAGCTGCAGAGTGCCATTGAGCCCTATGGGAGACTTTCCTTGGGCTGGGTTGGAGCTGCAGGGTGCCATTGAGCCCTATGGGAGACTTTCCTTGGGCTGGGTTGGAGCTGCAGGGTGCCATTGAGCCCTATGGGAGAGGTTCCTTGGGCCAGGTTGGAGCTGCAGGGTGCCATTGAGCCCTATGGGAGACTTTCCTTGGGCCGGGTTGGAGCTGCAGAGTGCCATTGAGCCCTATGGGAGACTTTCCTTGGGCCGGGTTGGAGCTGCAGAGTGCCATTGAGCCCTATGGGAGACTTTCCTTGGGCCGGGTTGGAGTGCAGAGTGCCATTGAGCCCTATGGGAGACTTTCCTTGGGCCAGGTTGGAGCTGCAGGGTGCCATTGAGCCCTATGGGAGACTTTCCTTGGGCCGGGTTGGAGCTGCAGGGTGCCATTGAGCCCTATGGGAGACTTTCCTTGGGCTGGGTTGGAGCTGCAGGGTGCCATTGAGCCCTATGGGAGACTTTCCTTGGGCTGGGTTGGAGCTGCAGGGTGCCATTGAGCCCTATGGGAGACTTTCCTTGGGCCGGGTTGGAGCTGCAGAGTGCCATTGAGCCCTATGGGAGACTTTCCTTGGGCCGGGTTGGAGCTGCAGAGTGCCATTGAGCCCTATGGGAGACTTTCCTTGGGCTGGGTTGGAGCTGCAGGGTGCCATTGAGCCCTATGGGAGACTTTCCTTGGGCTGGGTTGGAGCTGCAGGGTGCCATTGAGCCCTATGGGAGAGAGGTTGGAGCCCTGGGCCAGGTTGGAGCTGCAGAGTGCCATTGAGCCCTATGGGAGACTTTCCTTGGGCCGGGTTGGAGCTGCAGGGTGCCATTGAGCCCTATGGGAGACTTTCCTTGGGCCAGGTTGGAGCTGCAGGGTGCCATTGAGCCCTATGGGAGACTTTCCTTTGGCCCGGGTTGGAGCTGCAGGGTGCCATTGAGCCCTATGGGAGACTTTCCTTGGGCTGGGTTGGAGCTGCAGAGTGCCATTGAGTCCTATGGGAGAGGTTCCTTGGGCCGGGTTGGAGCTGCAGAGTGCCATTGAGTCCTATGGGAGGTTGGAGCTGCAGAGTGCCATTGAGCCCTATGGGAGACTTTCCTTGGGCCGGGTTGGAGCTGCAGAGTGCCATTGAGTCCTATGGGAGAGGTTCCTTGGGCCAGGTTGGAGCTGCAGAGTGCCATTGAGCCCTATGGGAGACTTTCCTTGGGCCGGGTTGGAGCTGCAGAGTGCCATTGAGTCCTATGGGAGAGGTTCCTTGGGCTGGGTTGGAGCTGCAGAGTGCCATTGAGCCCTATGGGAGACTTTCCTTGGGCCGGGTTGGAGCTGCATAGTGCCATTGAGTCCTATGGGAGAGGTTCCTTGGGCCAGGTTGGAGCTGCAGAGTGCCATTGAGCCCTATGGGAGACTTTCCTTGGGCCAGGTTGGAGCTGCAGAGTGCCATTGAGCCCTATGGGAGACTTTCCTTGGGCCAGGTTGGAGCTGCAGGGTGCCATTGAGCCTATGGGAGACTTACCTTGGGCCAGGTTGGAGCTGCAGGGTGCCATTGAGCCCTATGGGAGACTTTCCTTGGGCCGGGTTGGAGCTGCAGAGTGCCATTGAGCCCTATGGGAGACTTTCCTTGGGCCGGGTTGGAGCTGCAGAGTGCCATTGAGCCCTATGGGAGACTTTCCTTGGGCCAGGTTGGAGCTGCAGAGTGCCATTGAGCCCTATGGGAGACTTTCCTTGGGCCGGGTTGGAGCTGCAGAGTGCCATTGAGAGCTGCAGAGTGCCATTGAGCCCTATGGGAGACTTTCCTTGGGCCGGGTTGGAGCTGCAGAGTGCCATTGAGCCCTATGGGAGACTTTCCTTGGGCCGGGTTGGAGCTGCAGAGTGCCATTGAGCCCTATGGGAGACTTTCCTTGGGCCGGGTTGGAGCTGCAGAGTGCCATTGAGCCCTATGGGAGACTTTCCTTGGGCCGGGTTGGAGCTGCAGAGTGCCATTGAGCCCTATGGGAGACTTTCCTTGGGCCGGGTTGGAGCTGCAGAGTGCCATTGAGCCCTATGGGAGACTTCCTTGGGCCGGGTTGGAGCTGCAGAGTGCCATTGAGCCCTATGGGAGACTTTCCTTGGGCCGGGTTGGAGCTGCAGAGTGCCATTGAGCCCTATGGGAGACTTAGCTTTGAGCCCTATGGGAGACTTTCCTTGGGCCAGGTTGGAGTGCAGAGTGCCATTGAGCCCTATGGGAGGCTTCCAAAATCATGCACAGAAGGATCAAAGTCAGAAAGGTTTTCCCGCCGTTTACGATCGTTCAGTACAAAAAATTTGCGCAAGATACGGAAAAGTGTTGAGTTAATTTATCTCAAAGCAAACGGTGAAGGGTAATTCTAATTTGTCTCTGCTTGTTAATTGTATATTTTTACTGGTAATTAAAAAATGTTATTCATTTCTAAAATCCTTATTCATCAGTCGTATTCACAATGTAATAAAAATGTGACAAATAAAGTTTTGCTTAAAATAAACTGTCCAGATTTCCTGTATCAGGGAAGTTTATTTTTATGTGGAATCCCCTTTCCTTCAGTGTCGGATTGGGGTGCCAGGGGCCCCCCAGAAACCCTTACACCTTAGCCCCACTCTCCCCTTCTCTGTCACTCACTTTCTATAGTCTCTTAATTACTTCCTTTTACATACCATTATCTATCCTTTCCTCTCATATAGAATTGAGTAATGGGCACGGTATAGGCATACAAGGCAAATGGCAAGAGGGCCGGCTGACACTCAGGCAGTTATCTTACTGACAGAAAAAAATTATTAGTAACAGTTGTGAAATATGAGAAATCTGCAGTTATTCAAAACATATAGTTATCCTGTAAGTCCCCCCTTGCCACCCCTCCCCAGTGAGAATCCTGTTACAACCTTATGGGGACTAGAAAGCCCTCAGCCACTTTGTGCTCATATGAATCAGTAGCGCAAACTGAGCCAGAATTACAAGTGCAATACCAAAGGCCGACCTGTCACACCCCCCCTACAGGATATTCCCAGAGTTGCAATTAATCCACATATTCTGGCTGCTAATGATCCCAACAGTGTTATCTCAGAAGGGATAAGTAAGTACTTGCGCAGGAGAATGGGCATAGAAATGTGACATTTTAAGTATGCAAGTATTTTTATTGTATAATATTTTTCATCTCATTTTTTTTGAGCATAAAGCAAGAGGATGGTTCATTCTGAAGATTAAAAATGTTGGAGGTCCCAATTCTTAATTCTGCCTTGTAAGTTTGGTTGTAGTTTTGTCAGTTCATTATTGCTTTGTAGTGGTGTTCCACTTGGGGTAATATTCACCCTGCTCATTGTTGCACTGTACTGGGGATTTCCCTTGGTTAATATACATACAAGGGCTCATTTACAAACAAATAGTTGAAAAAGCATAAACACCATTCATAAAAGATACTCGCCCCATACATGTTCCTTGCACTAGCGTGTACTTGCTACTCGCGGGGAGCGCTAATGTGCAAACGAGTGAGTACTTGTGGGGAGCGCTAATGTGCAAACGAGTGAGTACTTGTTGGGAGCGCTAATGTGCAAACGAGTGAGTACTTGTTGGGAGCACTAATGTGCAAACGAGTGAGTACTTGTGGGGAGCGCTAATGTGCAAACGAGTGAGTACTTGTGGGGAGCGCTAATGTGCAAACGAGTGAGTACTTGTGGGGAGCGCTAATGTGCAAACGAGTGAGTACTTGCTAATTGCAAACGAGTGAGTACTTAATGTGCAAACGAGTGAGTACTTCTGGGAGCGCTAATGTGCCCAACCAGCCTGCTCTAATGAATTATATGCACAAGTGTAGGAATTGATGCAAGAGAACCCGGGAATCATTTCAGGGTTCCACTAGCAGGTTGGCCAATCAGCACTACTGACTTGTTCATAATCCCACGCTATTGCCGTTAATAATATCATTCACAACTTGGCACACAGGCGCAATGATGCTGTAATTGTGGATAAAAAACCTCTGCATTGGGGGAAAATAGCAATTTGCATCCTAAACAAGCACTTGGCGCTATGTGCGCCATTTACTCATGAGCCTTCTAGCCTATTATTAGGGGTGCACAAATTGTACACCCTACATACAAGTGACCCTTCATGCCCCACCCCATGCCTACTAACACTTCTTGTTGTCACTATTGGCTGCTCATTTCCTGGCTCAGGGGATCCTCTTCTCTGACTACAACCAATTATTTATAGGTTATCTCTAAAGGTAACCATACACGGGCCGATTGTACCTGCCAATATCTACCTTGGCAAGCGAGCAGATCTTAAAGTGTATGGCCACCTTAAGCTGTGCACTAAGCAACCACTCAAAAACAATTGTGAACAAAAGATACATTATTGCTCACAGAGCATGTGAGACAGAAAATGTAGCTGAAATACTGAGATTTTAATTAAAATCGGATGATAAGCATTCCAAATAAAGGTCAGGAATTTGAAAGAAACAAGGCTGGATTTTATTGGAAGATACAGATTGGAAGTTGCCCGTCAGGGCAGGCAGAAGACAAGGCAGAGTCTAGTATACAAAACCATTGCCTCACAGTAAGCCAGAAGGTAGGCATAGCCCGCCAGTATAATTAACAAAATCAGGATAGGCAGCAGTCAAGGGTCCAGAATCAGGCCAGGGCCAAAGCCCAAAATAAGTTAACAACTCAAAAAATACATCATCCAGGAACGTCGGGAGTCACAGACTAGATGCCAGACAGCTATGTAGCCCCTAAACAACCATGGTGACGAAGCTGGTTCTATATAGGTCCTGGCATCTAATCATTTGGATTAGCTTTCTATAATGAAATGAAAGGAGGACGTGGAGACAGAGGCCAAAGTCTATAAAACAAGCCAAAGCACAAAAGGCTTCCCATGGCTCAGCAGTAAAATGCACTAGAAAACTCCTACACAGCAGGGAAGGGGTCCCAGAATGGGCTGGTCACAAGTCCTATTGGGCTCTGAAGTCTCTCAGTTAATGGTATAGTGATGGAACTCCTCCTGCGCTGCACGGCCCGAGCATCAAACCCTCACTCACATGGCTCCTTCCTCACTCAGGATTCAAATGTGGGAAGCTGTCTCTTTCCCATCATGCACCTGTGATCCTTTGCCCTTTATCTTCATAGACAGTTTAGCCAGATCCAACCTGGAAGGAGAAAGACAAAACCATTCTAATCAGACAGACAGTTCAGCTTAAACTTAACTTTTTATGTCACAGAGCCAGCAAGCATTCCAACACAATATGCAGTTTGTCCATTATTTAAAAAATGTATTTGATCAGAAACTCTCAGACTTGAATTGTAGCTGCTGCCTGGTTGCTAGGGCTTAACTACCCCTTAACCACACAGTAGTTTGGAAATAAAATGAAAGGTTGAGGGCAAGCACCCACAGATCAACTCACTCGCCCGCAATAGATCAACCGCTAGAGGTGGAGTAACTGCTCCATAAAGGGTTTCCACCAGTAACAATAGATGTCGCCGGGGGAAAGACCTTCGCATCACTGCAGTTTCTGAAGTCGTGTAAAATTTCCTCCTACAGACAACTTCACGCAACTTTGGAAATCGAAGCGATGCAAAGGGCGCTTGCCGTAATAGTAGATGGGCTGAAAAGAAAACTAATACAAGTATTAACATAATGAATGGCATACAAGACCGCAGTTTTGTGGGATCAGGTGATTGTCACAGACAATAATGGGAGTGATTTTGAGCAATTTGTTGTCCTCGTACTGAGCGCCAATTGCTTAGGCAACAAACAAAAGCTGGGAGCTACCTCCAGTGTGGGGGCAGCCCTATTGGGGAACACACGGTGCATATCTAGCAAGTGCTCGAGTTTTGCTCATTATGTGCACTCATGTCACATTGGATTGGGGGGTGAACATGGCGATTTAGCTCACATAAGTGCGCATCAGGAGCACGCTGGGTCACTTGCTCATTATCTGCATGTGTGTGCCACAACATGGCCATCTGCACTGGGGGCCCCTTCCTAGTGCAGAGGATAGCGTGCTCAATAAGGTGCTTTTCCTTATATTCTATCCCCCCATTCACAAACACTGACTCTGTTTTTAGGTGCTCTTTAAGATTGCTACTTGTCTAATAATCCATAGCAACCAATCAGCAAGCGGCATGCACTGACCAGTTGTTTAAAACCAAACATCTGATTGGTTGATATGGGTTACTCGACTGTGTACTTTGACTTTTTAGGGCCGTGGCACACGGGGAGGTTAGTCGCGCCGCAACGAATCTCCGTTGTTGCAGGCAACTAATCTCCCCGCAATGCCATCCCACCGGCTAGAATGTAAATCACCAGTGGGATGGCATACGCAACACTGCGATTTGCCAAAGTCAACAAAGTTGCCTTGAGAGGAAACTTCGGCAAATCGCGGAGCTGCGTATGCCATCCCACTGGCGATTTACATTCTAGCCGTGGGAAGGCATTGCGGGGAGATTAGTTGCCTGCGACAACGGAGTTGTGTCGCGGCACGACTAATCTCCCCGTGTGTTATGTCCCTTAGGTTTAAGCCCCCTTGAAGGCAGGGCACCCCCTTAGCTCATAACAAGATTACAGATCTAGGAAACCCGTGATATATGAACCATTCAGCCCTTAGATTAGCTAGAACAGCAAGTAAGCACTTATAGTATTTCCAAATCTCAACCTATTCACATTGTAGCGGGATCTCGGGGCTATCTAGCAAATAGCCATTGTACTCAAATCTCACCTTAACTCTCCGCCTTCTGGCTAAGTCTTACTGGAGCTGGTCGTTCAAGAAGGGCAGTTTGGTAGTCCCTACCCCATGCAGTGAGACTGGGCATCAGGCAAATGGTTTTCAGAGGCCTTCCGCCTAACATATTTCATTTACAGTAAGGATGTCTAGAATACCCTTTCCAAGTCTATTTTAAAGAGAAGGAAAGGCTAGTAAAGAGTTAATCCCAAGCTGCAGGCATACCTTCAGTTCTCTCAATAGTGCCCTTAAGTCTCCCCATATTTCACCTGTTGATGATCAGAAGCCAAACAGGAAGAAAAAACGCTGATCTGGGTAAAGAAAGCTCCCATAATGCCTCGTTCCTGCACAGACACCGAGACCAAGTGAACATGCTCAGTTAGTAAGACTGTGAGTCAACTTCCTGCTGATTGGCTCAGATCAACATTCCTAAGGGGGGGGGGAGTGAGTTCTTAGCATTCTTGAGGGAAAGGGGAGCAGGAGAGGGGATAGGGGAGAGCGGCATGTCTCTAGCAGAGGAAAACAGACACAAGAAATCTTTTGACAGCATGATGAAGATCAAGATCATTACTGACCCAACCCAAACCATTTTTTTACTTCTTTGGCCCCATCACACTCAAATGAATTGCTCATCACTCAAACTAAGCCATTAAATACAATACTAAATACTAAACATCCCTGTTTAAACAGTGGTGCCTCGCTGAGGCGGCTGCTCCCGTGACATTACAGAACCCCATCTAACCTACCCTGAACCTGGCGTTTATCAAAGTGGGTGTCTGGTAGTAGAAAAGCCATAGTCATTACAAGGGACATTGTCTATTGGAGAAAAATCAAATGAAAGCGACTGTATGGATTTTAAGACGTGCGCTTCCAATGAACTGACAAATGACATAAATGGCAATATAACAGAGAGCCATGAATTGTGCTGCACTGATACGCAGAGAGAGAACCAACAGAGCCGGCACCAGCTCCCCTCCATTCTATCCATTTGCCCGCACATAGCTAGTTCCTGCGGCACACGTGTTTGCTGTGTGAATAGGGGGCACAGCCTTCATGCAGCTGAAAATGGAAGCGAGTTCACTATGTTCTACATAGACAAAGTGTAATTCATTTGCCATATAATAATTGAAGTAATAGAAAGAGATATAATATTTGCTGCATTGTGAAAGGCAGTGAAAAGTAAGAGACAGAAGGCTCATTTTACAAGCCCCTGGGTTTCCTGCTCTTTGCACAAAAGCCCAAGGGTGAGCTTCTCTTTGCAAGGAGCGCCGGTACCAGTACCTTGTGGGTAGGAGGCGGGACACATATGTGCCTCCACTGCCCGCCCCTTTTTAATCTAACATGGCCTAACATTAAATTCATAAAGCGATCAGTAGGTCTCTGCACTCCGAAATGGAGAGAAGAGTTTGTGTCTATTTGCTCAACGTGCAGACAATGCAGCCTTTGTTGCCCTTGGCACACTGCGTGGGGCACTGTAAATGTGCCCTAAAGAACAGCGATAGGGTTGCAGTTTTTATTCCAGAATAAAAACGTAGGGATGTACCATATAACGTCTGGATTTGGCTGGAAAAAAAAAAACAATCTCCAAAAAAGAAAATATATTATTTGTGAAAAAATGTTTCTGTTGTGTTGACAAGAATTGGCACGTGACATTTAGGGTTCAGAGCCAGTTTGGTAGAACATTTAGGGTTTGGCCAACTCCTAAACCTTAAAGGGATGGCATCCCCCCTTTTTAACTTGAGTAGGGCTTGTGATGTGCAGAAAAGCAAGTTTTTTGTTACATACCTGGACAGGTAAGGTATGCAGGGAGATTATCTATTCACTACTAAACTAACATATTGCATACAGCTAAGTGCCATTAGTAGTGTGCCGGACTGGCAATCTGTAGATTCTGGCAAATGCCAGAGGGGCTGCTGGAAGCTGCTACAGTCACCTGACTATATGTAACCAATGCACCGAGCCAGCACCCACCAGGCTCAAGAAACATATTAATGTCCATGGGGACCCACTCAGCTCAGCCGCAAACCCTCGACTTCCTAAACTGCTGAAACACTGGGCAAAATCATCAGGGTTATGTTGGCAAATCTTTATTGTACACTGATAAATCCCTGCTGCCAAGAGCCTCAAGTTTCTATACATTTCATTAATTACAGTACTGAACAATTTCATATGTTTCATCAATGCCCATGTTGGAAGCGACTATTGGAAAAACAATCTAAATAAGAGCAAAACATCCCAATAACTGTCTGCACTGCCAGAGAAACACCAGTCTGGTTTAGAGCTCATCTTGTCCTGTTTCTCAAATTAAAAATGCTATTAATAAGTAACTATATACAGTATATATAGAAATGCCTGCAAACACCTGTTTCACTTTGCTTTAAACCTCTGATTTTTTAAGCAGCTTTTTTATTGCTTATTTGTAAGAAATTTCTTATTTGATATAATTCCAATGATCAGCCATGAATCCCATGAATCTGACTTCTTTACTGCTCACGGATTACTATTCCCAAGCTCAGCAGTTCCCCAGTGAGCCCATGGTTTGGGGCTGGGATTGGGAGTAGAACTCAGGGTCTCCTGTGTGGGTTAGGGGGTTAAAGCAACCTCACTTTTGGGTCAGGAAGATAAATCTTACTCTTTAATTCACATAAAAGAATCACTGTGTCCAGTTGGTCAGAATAACTAACAGGTGGCGCCGTTGTTTCACATGAATTATATTAGCAGGGCAAAACTGCTTAAGATCTTGAAAACTAGAAAACAAGAGCACTCTGAGCCATTTGACATTAGTTTGTTTGGAGAATTTATACTTCCTTTAATATAAAGGTGAACATTGCCTTTAACTAAAAGCTATTCTTTGCTTGCTGGGGCTGGAGTGCTTCTGGGAACCAGCTGTATAATTGCTGGGGAGGGGAGACTAAACCATTTTGTGTTTCCTTATTTTACTCTTTTTCCTTTATTTTATTTGGAATACCTTCACAGAAAATGCCTTAATAGCAGGGAATATCCTACACCCATATATATAGGTATTTTTTTGCATAACAACTAAACATATGAGCACTTTTTGATCCTGCTGCAAATACTCTATAGCCTATGGATCAGAAGAAGCCGGATGAAAAAAAGCAGCTCTATACGGAAGAGCAATAGGGCCACCAAAAAAAAATTCTCTTGAATTATGACTTTTAAAAGTCGTAATTCAACAGATTCTTTTTTGTTTTTGCTGCCCCAGTGCTCTTCCGTAGCTCTCGCAGGTGCTATGGAAAGTGCATATCTAGCACATAACCATATAAGCACAGGTTTGTATGTTTCAGTTCAGGATCAGCCAGAGACAAGTGCAAGCAGGGCCTCTTTTCCTCTGGTCTGTTCCACCTTCCCTTACACAAATGAGTGCAGATTGTAACTTAGGACCTGGCACCTGTGCGTACATAGCCGTAATACAGCATACATACACGTACATGTGCGTGCATAGCCGTAATACAGCATACATACATGTACATGTGCGTACATAGCCGTAATACAGCATACATACATGTACATGTGCGTGCATAGCCGTAATACAGCATACATACATGTACATGTGCGTGCATAGCCGTAATACAGCATACATACATGTACATGTGCGTACATAGCCGTAATACAGCATACATACATGTACATGTGCGTGCATAGCCGTAATACAGCATACATACATGTACATGTGCGTGCATAGCCGTAATACAGCATACATACATGTACATGTGCGTGCATAGCCGTAATACAGCATACATACATGTACATGTGCGTACATAGCCGTAATACAGCATACATACATGTACATGCGGCGTACATAGCCGTAATACAGCATACATACTGTACATGCGCATACATAGCCGTAATACAGCATACATACATGTACATGTGCGTGCATAGCCGTAATACAGCATACATACATGTACATGTGCGCACATAGCCGTAATACAGCATACATACATGTACATGCGCGTACATAGCCGTAATACAGCATACATACATGTACATGTGCGTACATAGCCGTAATACAGCATACATACATGTACATGTGCGTACATAGCCGTAATACAGCATACATACATGTACATGTGCCGTGCATAGCTGTAATACAGCATACATACACGTACATGCGCGTACATAGCCGTAATACAGCATACATACATGTACATGTGCGTACATAGCCGTAATACAGCATACATACATGTACATGCGCGTACATAGCCGTAATACAGCATACATACATGTACATGTGCGTACATAGCCGTAATACAGCATACATACACGTACATGCGCGTACATAGCCGTAATACAGCATACATACATGTACATGCGCGTACATAGCCGTAATACAGCATACATACATGTACATGCGCGTACATAGCCGTAATACAGCATACATACATGTACATGCGCGTGCATAGCTGTAATACAGCATACATACATGTACATGTGCGTACATAGCCGTAATACAGCATACATACATGTACATGTGCGTACATAGCCGTAATACAGCATACATACATGTACATGTGCGTACATAGCCGTAATACAGCATACATACACGTACATGTGCGTACATAGGCTGTAATACAGCATACATACACGTACATGCGCGTACATAGCCGTAATACAGCATACATACATGTACATGTGCGTACATAGCCGTAATACAGCATACATACATGTACATGTGCGTACATAGCCGTAATACAGCATACATACATGTACATGTGCGTACATAGCCGTAATACAGCATACATACATGTACATGTGCGTACATAGCCGTAATACAGCATACAGTACACGTACATGTGGGCGTACATAGCCGTAATACAGCATACATACATGTACATGTGCGTACATAGCGTAATACAGCATACATACATGTACATGCGCGTACATAGCTGTAATACAGCATACATACATGTACATGTGCGTACATAGCCGTAATACAGCATACATACATATACATGTGTGTACATAGCCGTAATACAGCATACATACATGTACATGTGCGTACATAGCCGTAATACAGCACACATACATGTACATGTGCGTACATAGCCGTAATACAGCATACATACATGCCGTATACATACATGTACATGTGCGTACATAGCCGTAATACAGCATACATACATGTACATGTGCGTACATAGCCGTAATACAGCATACATACATGTACATGCCGTAATACAGCATACATACATGTGCCGTAATACAGCATACATACATGTACATGCCGTAATACAGCATACATACATGTACATGTAATACAGCATACATACATGTACATGTGCCATACATGTACATGTGCGTGCATAGCCGTAATACAGCATACATACATGTACATGTGCGTACATAGCCGTAATACAGCATACATACATGTACATGCGCGTACATAGCCGTGTACATGCGTACATAGCTACATACATGTACATGCCGTAATACAGCATACATACATGTACATGTGCGTACATAGCCGTAATACAGCATACATACATGTACATGCGCGTACATAGCCGTAATACAGCATACATACATGTACATGTGCGTACATAGCCGTAATACAGCATACATACATGTACATGTGCGTACATAGCCGTAATACAGCATACATACATGTACATGTGCCGTAATACAGCATACATACATGTACATGTGCGTACATAGCCGTAATACAGCATACATACATGTACATGCGCGTACATAATACAGCATACATACATGTACATGTGCGTACATAGCCGTAATACAGCATACATACATGTACATGCGCGTACATAGCCGTAATACAGCATACATACATGTACATGCGCGTACATAGCCGTAATACAGCATACATACATGTACATGCGCGTACATAGCCGTAATACAGCATACATACATGCAATACAGCATACATACATGTACATGTGCGTACATAGCCGTAATACAGCATACATACATGTACATGTGCGTACATAGCCGTAATACAGCATACATACATGTACATGTGCGTACATAGCCGTAATACAGCATACATACACGTACATGTGCGTACATAGCAATACAGCATACATACACGTACATGCGCGTACATAGCCGTAATACAGCATACATACATGTACATGTGCGTACATAGCCGTAATACAGCATACATACATGTACATGTGCGTACATAGCCGTAATACAGCATACATACATGTACATGTGCGTACATAGCCGTAATACAGCATACATACATGTACATGTGCGTACATAGCCGTAATACAGTACATACATAGCCGTATACAGCATACATACATGTACATGTGCGTACATAGCCGTAATACAGCATACATACATGTACATGTGCGTACATAGCCGTAATACAGCATACATACATGTACATGCGCGTACATAGCTGTAATACAATACATGTACATGTGCGTACATAGCCGTAATACAGCATACATACATATACATGTGTGTACATAGCCGTAATACAGCATACATACATGTACATGTGCGTACATAGCCGTAATACAGCACACATACATGTACATGTGCGTACATAGCCGTAATACAGCACACATACATGTACATGTGCGTACATAGCCGTAATACAGCACACATACATGTACGGGCAGATCTGCGCGGTCGATTGGTCAGTCGTGCACCCTTGGAAATAGTAGATGTGTAATGGCAGGGCTGTCTCAGCAGAACATATGGCGTGGCGCTGTATGGACGTGTTTGACGTGTGTTTGACATGTGGCCCATCTATGGGTCAGTACTCAAGGGAACAACCCTGATCAAGTCCATTTCTTTTCTCTGTTCATGGTTGGTAAAGCAAAAGGTGCAGCCCCACAAGCGCAGAATGAAACCAACTGAGACTTGTGCTGCCATATGGTGTAACGCCTGTGGGTAAAAAAGTGCCGGGTGGTTAAGGAGTAAAATACTTTCAGCCCATCTTCATTTACATTGCCGTTTGCATTAAGCCTCCTTCTGCTTTTGTTGCCTTTTTAACTGAGGCTCTGTAATAAGTATGGCCCAGTAGCCCAGTGGCTAGCATTGCTGCCTTGCAGCGCTTGGGTTCAATGCACTGGGTCAGTATGTTTTAATTGCCTCTTAGTAGGTTCCTCTGGGTAGCCCAGCCTCCTCCCATACTTCAAAAACTTGCAAGTAGTTTAATTGGCATCTGATGAAATCGACCCTACTGTGAAGGGGGATATGACACAAAGCGTGCTCATGGTCTAGTAACCCATAGCAACCAAGCAAAAGATCTCATCTAGCCACACTTTCCACCTTTTACTATAATAAAATAATAAATAGTAAAACATTGTATAAATAAAGGATCATTATCGTTTCTGCTGTGCTTAAAACTATCCATCTTCTGGCACGTAAGTTATTAAAGCCGCTATGCCCGAGGGATAAAGAATAGTTCCAAAATAAGATGTATTAAGTAAATGGTTTAACGAAACGCCATTATGGCGAGCTTTCACGTCTGCGCCTGTTTGTCATTGGCCAGTGATTTCACCATGCCTACCTCAGGGCCATGCACACCAGCCAAATGGAACCACATTCACACTAAAAAGGCCAACTAATGACAGTGCCTTCTTGTTATGCCACCGCCTATGGTAAGTACTCCGGTTAATATCTCCACCCGCACCTCTAACAAGTGAAATATGAAGGAAGAGTTTTTTGTTGGTCTGTCTCTTACTTGTCCTTTACAGGAGAACTAAAACTCAACAAAGAACAAGACCTTTTCCCCTTATGAGCACAGGCCTGCCTTCCCCTCTGCCCATTTCCCACCCCGTGGCATCGCCAGCACACGGCTAGAAGCCCAGTATTATAGGGAAAACAAGGTGGAAAACCTACCCACATCCCTTTAACAGTTTAGATTTTTTTTGGGAACAACCTAAGCTTTCAAATACATACCTCCCCACCGTCCCGCTTTCAGTGGGACAGTCCCGATATTTATGGCACTGCCCGCTGTCCCAGATTCACTGTTAGATGTCCCGCTTCTCAGCATTGCCATTAATTGATTGCTGTGCCTGCTCTGCTCTGGGGAATAAAGCCCGCCCCCTTAACTCTTGAATCTCCCCTGCTACCCCATGCTCCCAGGTTTACCTTGATGTTTAATTGTCCTGGGAGGAGCATTTGTGACTGGCAAGGGTCAACTATCGGCATTGGCGGCATCCCTTTCCCTGCTCCTGCTCACTGGGTCAGGGGCTAGGAGTGCGCTCTGGCTTTTATCAGGCAGAAGAGGCTGCTGTCTTTATTTGTGTGCTGGGCAGTTTCACCTTTCCACCCCTCACATATATCTCTCACTCCTGGGAATCTCTGGCAGAGCACAGCATGCACAATAGAAAACAGAGGTATCGCTGATCCGTTCATCAAATATAGCAGACATTTAAAAGGGGCCCTTATAAGTTGGGAACCTTAGGCCTTGATAATATGGGTAGAAATTCTAGTGGTACATTAATATTGTTTTGCTTTCAACTGATTAAGAATGGAAGGAAATAACATAGATTTATGTACCACTGGAATTGGCCCTGTTTGGAAAATGCACAGAAGTGTTGGCATGTCTGAAGTTGATATGCCCTTTATCAGATTCATTTAGTAATTTTACTGGCATGTCTGGGGTTAATATGCCCTTTATCAATTAAATGTAATCATACTGGCACATTTGAAGTTAATATGTCCTTTATTCTTTTTATTTAGTGATTATACTGGCACATCTGGGTCATGTAAAGTGGGTGTGGCATGTGGGGGCATGGTCACAAAGCATTTTTGCGTAATTCCACTTCTGTAACAAGATATAGGTTTCTAAATGTCTAAAAAATTAATAAAATGATATTTTCCATAATATAAACACATGTATCAGAAACATGAATTATTTTATGCACAAAAATACAACTGATTTGGAAAGTCCCATGCCTCCTGAAGGTGTCAATACCAAATATATATAGTTTTATGGAGATTTCTCACTTGTATGGGTCAAAAACTCCCAGCAATACACCATAGGCGGAGGGTGACTTTTTTGTTTGGGGAGGCTAAAGATGGCCCATACACAGACTGACCTACAGCTAATGTGACACTTAGTGGATTCGCTGCTGGTGTAAAAAATTAACCTCCCAACTACCTCTTGCCGTTCCCACTGACTCCCAGGGATACTGTACAAAAGTGCGGGTGGGGGTGCTTTTTTTTTTTTTTTACCCTAAAATGCTTAGGATTTAAGAGTATTCATACGTGCACTTCTGTGAGGGGATGTGCAAACATTTGTGTTTGGGATCAGTTAGCTTAAAGGGGTAGTTCGCATTCGAATTCACTTTTATTTTTAATGGTTTTTCAGTTATTTAGCTTTTTGTTCAGCAGCTCTCCATTTGGTATTTCAGCAGCTATCTGGTTGCTAGGGTCTTATTTACCCTAGCAACCAGGTAGTGGTTTAAACAAGAGATGGGAATATGAATAGTTAAGGGGCCTACTTGGAAAAATAAGTAATACAAAATTATAATAATAATAAAATTGTAGCCTCACAGAGCAATATTTTTGGCCCCCATTTGAAATCTGGAAAGAGGCAGAACAGAGGCAAATTATTCAAAAAATTAATTAGGAAGACCAATTGCAAAGTTGCTAGGAATAGGCCATTTTATAACATACTAAAGGTTAACTTAAAAGTGAACCACCCCTTTAGATGTGTTTATGTTAGTTTTATAGCAAGAAAGGCAGTGGGTACTGACTCCCCATTATATACAGTGAGACGCAGTCCGTATTTACAAACCCAGCACATTATATACAGTGAGAAGCAGTGGGTACAGATGGCAGATATTCAGGCCCTGGCACTATAACACTGGCACTGATACACAGCATTGGCCCCACTGTAACTTACTATAAATGAACAAAACAATGACAAAAATAAAAAAAAAATAGTAAGTGCAAAAAACTACAACAAATATATAAACACACAATGAGCTTTTTCAGAGGGAAAGAGTTAACTTACCCTCCATGTGTTAGGGTAGGGGATAGATTATAAATTATTATAGATGTCAGGTCAGGCAAAAAACAATTTAATGTCAGCTAGTGATTCTTTAGAACTGTATAGTGCCTGTGTATAGTACCTGTGTATAGTGCCTGTGTATAGTACCTGTGTATAGTACCTGTGTATAGTGCCTGGGTATAGTGCCTGTGTATAGCGCCTGGGTATAGCGCCTGTGTATAGTGCCTGTGTATAGCGCCTGGGTATAGCGCCTGTGTATAGCGCCTGTGTATAGCTCCTGTGTATAGCGCCTGGGTATAGTGCCTGTGTATAGTGCCTGTGTATAGCGCCTGTGTATAGTGCCTGTGTATAGCGCCTGGGTATAGCGCCTGTGTATAGCGCCTGTGTATAGTGCCTGTGTATAGTGCCTGTGTATAGTGCCTGGGTATAGCGCCTGTGTATAGTGCCTGGGTATAGTGCCTGTGTATAGTGCCTGTGTATAGTACCCGTGTATAGTACCTGTGTATAGTACCCGTGTATAGTGCCTGGGTATAGTACCTGTGTATAGTACCTGTGTATAGTACCCATGTATAGTGCCTGTGTATAGTACCCGTGTATAGTGCCTGGGTATAGTACCTGTGTATAGTACCCGTGTATAGTACCCGTGTATAGTGCCTGTGTATAGTGCCTGCGTATAGTGCCTGGGTATAGTGCCTGTGTATAGTGCCTGGGTATAGTCCCTGTGTATAGTGCCTGGGTATAGTCCCTGTGTATAGCGCCTGGGTATAGTGCCTGTGTATAGTGCCTGGGTATAGTACCTGTGTATAGTGCCTGGGTATAGTGCCTGGGTATAGTACCTGTGTATAGTACCTGTGGGATGAAATCTGCAGCAAAAGCTGAGAGTTGGTTCTTAGGTAAAGTTACAGCTGCAGATTCTTCTTTTCAGTCTTCATTTCTGCACTGTTTCCCGATCCCTGTGTGCATCTGTGCTCTGATTGGTCAATTTTACTGTCTGTCAAGGAAGCTGTGCTCTGATTGGAGAATCCAGAAAAAGAAAGATCCAATCGGAGCACAGCAAAACGGGCTTGAGGAACTAATTTCCAGGACAGTGCAGAAACGGAGTAAGGTGGTTTTTTTTTGTTTTTTTTAATGTGCCAAGCAGGTTTGGGGAGGCTTAGCCTACCCTAGCCTTATGGAAAATCCGCCTACGCAATACACTACCAAATTTCCAAAGCACTGCTCCAGAAAGCTGCATACTTTAGATTTCAAGGCCAAATATTCCACTTAGATTAGGTTTACCCCTAGAAAACTATACTTTATTTCTGATGAATCCAGAATAGGCACAACTGCCTTTCTACTCCAAATTACCAAGTTGCAATGCTTTCCTAAATGTACCAGTCTTTATAAAATTTGTGACATATTTGAAAATTATTTTTTTTTTAAACTTTTTTATTGAGAATGATAGTTATATAACAGTATCATCAGTAGTATGTGGACTTACATTTGGTACATGAATAAACTGTACATTTGTTAACCATATATATTTGTTGTGTTTCATTCTTTAAAGGGGGGGGGTAGGAAGGGGGGGTAGGGAAGGGGTAGGGAATGAGGGAGGTGATAAGGGAAGGGGGTAGGTAGGGGGTGGGCAAGTCAGGATCTTGCTTTTTTCAGATTCCCGGCTTGCTAGGGAATGGGAGGTAAGAAATAAAAGATTGGAACAGTGGGGAAAAACTGGTGTTATAACAAATCATTGAGTCAAATTGATCCTGTTGGAATACTTCTTTATTCTTCTCACCGAGATCCGGGTTCCACCTGTATATTTCTCTCGTCCGTGTGTCCCTTGGGACTTTTCAGTAATCGTTTCCCATTATTCAGATTTTCTTTTATCATATATGGAGAGTGAAGGCATGATTCCACTAGGGGAGGCAGAGTATTGTATCCATGGGCCCCATGTTTTTTTGAAGCCGTTCTTGTCGGTCTGTGAGGATACTAGTTAATTTTTCATTAACTAGTATCCAATTTATCTTATTTTTTAATAGTGGTATGGGCAGAAGTGGGGATTTCCACGCTTTAGCTATTGTTAACTTAGCTGCTGTAAAGATTTGGTTTATTAGCGTCCTTATGTTTTTGTTTATGTTAGGAATTTTCTTTCCCAGTAGTGCATGTTCTGGGGATTTAGGCAGGTTTATACCCGTAACTGAATATATCATTTGGTAAACTCTAGTCCAGAATCTCTGCACCCTGGGACATTGCCACCATATATGGTGAACCGTACCTTCACTTCCACATTTTCTAAAGCATTGAGGGTCACATTGGTTGTTAATTTTATGGAGTCTAGATGGGACCAGGTACCACCGTAGCAGGACCTTGTATCCTGCTTCAAGCAGGGAGGTATTTATTGAGTTATGTGCTGTCTGATCCCATATTTGAGACCATACGTTTTCCTCTATTGTTTGACCCAAGTCTTTTTCCCAAGCTTTTATGTATGGTAAGGTTGGTGGGAGGCTGAACTCAGATAGTAAATTATATAACCTTGAAAGCACTCCTTTTGAGTATGGGTATTTTGTACATATGGTTTCTAGGTACGTGGAAGGTGGTACCCTTGTATCTTTAAATTTGGATTTCAGGTAATGTTGTACCTGCATGAACCTGAAAAGTTCTCCCGGGGGGAGAATATAGTTGTTGGAATCTGTCCCAACTCAGGGGACCAGAGATTCCATACATGTGTCTTAATACTGTTAAGCCTTTGGCCTCCCACCATTGAAAAGACTCTTTGTTTAGTCCTGGTAGAAATTCAGGGTTACCAAATATTGGGACTGCTGGGTGGTGAGGAGAGAATAGTTTCGTTTTGTATTTTACCTTGTCCCAGACACTTAGTATATGATCTAGCATGGGGGTTATACCATCCAGTCTATGGACATAGGGTAGCCATAGGGTTGCTGTCAATTTTACTGGACAAAGAAAATCATTTTTAAAGCTTCTACTCTACAGATTCTTATCTCCCACATAGCATTAGGTACCAAGATAAAACACCCTGAATATAAACACCAGGGGTCCACTGAACAGTTTGATGCCCAATATGTATAGGTTTAGCTAAGTATGTGGCATGTAGGGGCCCCAAGGGGAATATACCCCCATATGTACTGTCATTTCTGTCATTTCAGCTCCTGCAAAATCAACACATTTACTGCGTTTTATTTGGTATAAAGCTATAAAAAGTACTAAAATGGGTACCCACGTCTTTCTACTCCAAAGTACAAAGTTTTTGTAAAATTGGTGATTTTGACGAAACAAAAATCCTCAAAAACTTCCACTTTGCAATATCGTTTCTCTCACAGGGCTTTATGTAACCATATAAAACACCTTAATTATGAACCCCCGAGGTCTACTGAACAGTTTGAAGGCCAACATACATAGGTTTATCAATGTAGATGGCACTTACAGTGCCCAAAATATACCCTGTGCGCACTAATTTCATGGCTTACCTTTACTGAATTCATAAACACACGGGCAGTTTTGTGTGGGGTAAAAGAGGAAAAAATATAGGGTGACCCCTGAAAACCATATAGTTTTGGAAAGTACACGTTCATACAAATCCAACATGGGTAAAGATGCCTTTCTACACCAAAGTACCAAACTGCAAAGCTTTCTGAATATCACCTAAAAACATTGCAATTTGCCGCATTTATCTCACACAATTATTTCATACAATGACTCTATGGAGGAGATTCACTAAGACACGAACGCTCCGAGCGTATTCTTGCCGATTTTTTTGCGCCCGCGCGAAAAATTCGGAAAGGCTCTGCCGCTGTTTACAATGGTCAGTACAAAAATTTTGTGACTTTCGGATCGCCAATACGATATTATCGTGAGTAATACAATTTTTTCGGAAGCATTTTCGGGATATTTGTGATCTTCAGAAATTTTCGTTTCCAATCCGAATTTTTCCCATTCGTGATTTGTATTTGTGGATTAGTAAATCTGCCCCTATGTCTGAACGCCAGAGGTCTACTGGAGAGTTTGATGGGCAATATACATAGATATACCAAAGCATGTGGTGTGTACAGACCCCAAGTAAAAGTAGCGCCTATGAATTTTTTCACTGACCAACTCAGCTTCTGCAAACAGAGCCCCTGACTGCATATTATGTGCTGTAACACCCCCTTACTGTATAGAGACCCCCCCCAAAAAAACATATTTTTGGAAAGTACACATTGTGAAAAATCCAAAACAGGTGAAGACGTCTTTCTACAGCAAACGGCAAAGCTGTGCTTGATGCGGGACTGTGATGTAAGGGTGGGTTATTATATCGCTCAGATGCACCAGGTTTGCGTTCTGTCATTTAGGAGTTTTATTTAATAAAAAGAATGGTTGCATCAAATTATTATAGGATATTAACCCTTAGAATCCATGACACCAGCATATTGTCAGCTCTGTAGATCCAAGGTTTTGATTGACTTCCCTGATTTAAGTCATGCATTTGTTTCCACACCATTGCCTGGCACAGATCAAAGGCAGGTGCCCACTGTACTGCCTGTAACTTCTCCCCTATCCTACCCTGGCAGTTGCCAGAATTTACAGATTGCCAGTCCAAGCCTGCCTAGGTCACTGCAAGACTGTTGTGTCACATCAATATAATCAGAAACCTAATTATAACGGCATAACTATCGGAGGGGATAGAAAGCACTTGGGGCCCACCAGCAGGCATGGGCCAGAGCCGCTTTAAGGTACCAGTGGGCCAAGGCCAAAATGTAATGGGTGGGCCCCCACTGCCCCAACAAATTAGTGATAGAATAACTGTCAAACACAACCAACCTTTGGTGGCCCATAGGGAACATCCAATATCTGTGCTGCACAGTCAGTACAAAGACACTGTACATTAGTTTAAGCATTTAATGAGCAATATATACAGGTATCAGACCTTGTATCCAAAATACTTGGGACCTGGGGTTTTCCGAAAAAGGGATCTTTCTGTAATTTGGATCTCTATACCTTACGTCTTCTAAAAATCATTTGAACGTTAAACACAATAGGAATGGTTTGCCTCCAAATAGGATTCATTATATCTTAGTTAGTTTCAAGTATACAGCATGATTACAGCATGTATGCCATTTGTCCCTCTTCAGCCACAGCAATACATCCAGATCATGCACCAAATGTTGCCCAAACACATGGGTAAAATGCCCAAACTGCCCTGTCATTCCCTTAGTCTCTAAATAACAGATGGCACCCAGGCTCTAGTCCATTCTCCCATTAATAGAAGGCAAGGTTAGCAGATAACACCCAGCTTCTGGCATTATGGGAACTCTTGTGAGAACACCAGCAATTGTTAAGTCATTTACTCCCTAAAGAGTTTGGTAACTATGGGAAGGGAGCCACGAACGAGTAGCACAATATATTAATATTGCCCAGCGGGATGCAAATGCACACCACCTATTACCGTCTATTACCATCTTTCCTTTCTTTCCTATTCTCTTTCACTTTCTACTTTATTACTTTGTAAAAAAAAAAATCAATAAAGAAAATCTTTAAAAAAAAAAAACTAGGGGAAGGGTGACAATTGATTTCTACACTGAAAACAGGGAGCGCAGAAGAGCGGGAGGGGGGGACAGACACGTCACTGTGGCTGCGCAAGGGGCTGGCAGGGGCAAGGGAGCATGGACCAGGGGGGGCAGGAGAGGTAGCTGCATGGAGCCCCCCAGCCTTACGCCCCAGGCAGGTACCCCTTCTAGCCCTAGTTCCAGCCCTGATGTAACAACAATAAGGAACATTACCATAAAAAAGGAATGTGTTGCTACGGTTTTATAAGAACAAGGTTAGACATTTTCCAATTACTAAGTCTTTGACCACTAAGCAGCATAAAGGCGCCCATTCCTGTAAGTCCTCTGTCCCAACAGCCAGTTTATATGTATAGGCCGGGTCAGCAGCGTTTAGCAGCTCCCGTAGGGCCACCTTAACGCACTGTTTTCCAACTAAAGAAAAACTCTGTGTAGTTTAATGCTTTCCTATAAAACAATATGGTATTGCACATTCCCATGATAATGTATGCCATACATACGCCTGATTGTGGCCTCTTTGCACTTTGCATGCTGCGCTCAGGCTCACAAATGAACCCCATGGAATCCCTCCGATTAGTTTATTCCAACCTTCATAAACAGCATTCTGTTCTTTTGTGTACCAACAATATGCTTACAGTTACATGCCAACCCATTCCTTAATTCTCTGTTCCACCTCTTACATTCTAAATTCTACAGCCTTCACATGGGAATGGAATTACAAAAAGTGCTTGATAAGTCCCATCTTCATTTATCCACATGATGTTATGTCTACACATTCATTATAATTTTGCCCCCCCCCACCCCCACTCTCCCCCTCCAAGTAAAGGAGGCAACACTCTGCCATTCAGGTTTGCCTTCTGGCTGATCAAGCCACAGTCTGAACAGATAGAGCACGTAAGATGGCTGTGAAAAGGCCAATAAGTACTCCATTAACATCAACTATGCCGGTACTTTCCATGGAAAATGGGCAATAACTCTACGTGTGCCGGTAAGATTACAGAAAAATAGGCAATAGGCACTGTAGAAACTGCACACATGCCGGTAAGATCGCTGGAAAATAGCCCGAGTACTCCCAAGACCACCATCAGGGGGGGGGGGGCAAAAGGGGGACAGTCGTCTCGAACGATTCTCGCTATTAAGGGTGGCTTGGCCTTGATACTGTTTTTTTTTAGCTCAGGCCCCCTTTAAACAATTACGGGCCCTATCATTGGTGGTCAGCGGGTAATCCAATTGGTCGCATCCCATGCGTAGTGTGACGTCAGTACGCACAGGGTGCAAACTTATAGTAGTGGGGATGTAGCGGGGAGCCAGAGGATGCAGCGAGATCGATATTGTCCCCATTGGTAAAGAAGAAGTGCTAGTGAGAGAAGTCGATTCCCAGGGATATGAGTGTGCAAGTTGCGTCTGCAGCTGCCCCCTACTGGACAGATATTATTAGATCCTCATTCCATCACCTAAAATGTAATGGTCTGGCTCCTTATGAAAAAACGGCTATTTTTATTCACAGGGGAGAATTAAAGCTTTATCCTTTAAGCGGTGAACTTCCTTACTACACACTATACATTACAGTCTATGGAACACTTGATTGCAGATTCTGGGTAGAGCGTGCACACTTTATGTAACACATCATCATCAGGGTGCTTACTACGTTCTATTTAAACAATGTCTGGCTGAGGATTCTGGGTAAAGTTCTCCAGCCTACAGAGCACAGCATTCCCGGGTGAACATTCTGGGTGGGTAGAGTGTTGTTCCCTGCAGAGCCCACCATGTCTAGCTGAGGGTTCTGGGTAAGGAGTGTGTTGATGCCCAATACATCCCTCACAGCACAATCTTACAGTCTGGGAATAGGGAATTAGGGGTTCTCCCAGGCAGTCTCTTCAACACACACTGTCCTAGTGGGGGGCATTTCATCCCCCCTAGACTTTACTAAAGCCACATTGCTTAGCTGTGTACACAGTGGGGAGCCGGAGGAAGCAGGGGGAGCCGGAGGAAGCAGAAGGACGCTGGGGGGGGGGAGAGCCGGAGGAAGCTGGGAAATCTTGTTGTGAGGGGCCCCGTGATTTCTGATGGCGGCCCTGAGTATTCCAATATGGGGATATGCTGATAAGATCACAGAAAATGGAAAATGAGAAACAGTGAGAACATGCTGCGCCCACCCGTGTTTAGCACTTACACGTGCCTGTGTGTGTACACCACAATAGGGTAGAATGGAATGTGTTTTTATCTGAGCTCTCCTGCAGTGGAATGCAGGAGAATGCTGGCGCAGTTGAGTACAACTCTCATCAGTATGAGCCCATAGGACAAAGTTTCTCTTGTGGGGCTTCCTGTTGGTTGAATACAGGCATTACAGATAACTTTTATTCAGATAAAAGGCTCTTGTCTTCTCTGTACTTACCATAATCCTGTTTGCATCCTCCCAAAGCTGTGCTGTCTGTCTGGTCATTTCCTCATGGAAAGCGGAAGGGGCCAAGCAAACAAAGGGGGGGTCCCACCTACAGAAAATGATATCCCATAGATAAACATAACTAAGAGTGATTAAAAACCAACTAAGACAACTGCCCCTTAGTGTTGCACATAATCTGAAACCAGAAATACATCAGGAATTCTGTGCGGCATAGATATACCCCTGTAACCAGCACTATTCCTCTAGAACAAGACAGTGACTAAACATTAACTAAATATAAAATGGCCGCCATGGGCAGATTTTAGTGTCAGGCAAAAGCATTTCAAGAAACGCCATTAATCAGAGTGCAAAAAACAATTAAAAGCTACAAATCATGTTCCAATTCTCTACTTTATATGCTGCTTTTTTTGTTTCACCAAATAAGAACTCCCTCTAGTGGCCACCAGGGCAAACAACAGCAGGACAATTTAATGTACCTACCTCATTATACTTTAATAAACAGTCTCCAGTTAAGTGCGCATTTAATTCCTTCTTCCCACCAAGAGCTTAAAAATCAAAAATGTTGTATCTGTAAAAAAAAAATAAAAAAAATACAGAATTAGAATTTTTAAACTGTTCCTCTGTGTGAAAATGTATTGGGGGGATCTCGCTGAGTAACTGAACCAGAGTTTACTGTAAGAAAGTAGACAAAACCCAGCACAACTTTATAAGAGAGAAAAAAAAAGCATTTGCTACGGCCTTATTATTATCATTCTGTTTGTGCTATCCTAATTCCATAGTAGGAATCTATTTTAGCCAAGATCTTCATTATGAGAAATGCATAGAACCCTGGTGCTCAGGAGCAAAATTAATGCAAACAGAATTCCGCACTTTTTGGCACCCCCAGTGATTGTACCTTTCCTTCTCCTTAAAAGGCATAGTTCACCTTTAAATTAACTAGAAGTATAATGTAGAGAGTTCTATTCTGAGACAATTTACAATTGGTCTTCATTTTTTTATTTGTGGCTTTTGAATAGTTTAGTTATTTGTTTAGAAGCTCTCCAGTTTGGAATTTTGGCAGCTACCTGGTTGTTAGGGTCCAATTTAGCCTAGCAACCAGACAGTTGTTTGAAAGAGAGACAGGAATGTGAATAGAGGAGAGCCTAGATAAGTAATAAAAAGTAACAATGACATTTTAAAGCATGCAATATATTTATGCGTTATTTCATAACACCGTTACTTTCTGAAAACTACTGTTCTGAAAATGACCATTTCCTGCAAATTGCATCACTCTAGGGCCAACACAAACTTGTCCATGTTGTCACCACAGACAATCACCAGCTGCCATGTTGTTTAGTAACGCCCACTCCTGGGAGGCGTTAAGTTTCACAGTAATTATCGCCACATTTTATGCTTTAACGTTTCATATGTGTTTGTGAATTATGCGTTAGTATTATTTCTATTCGATAATTACCTCAAAGCGATGGAAATAACACTTTGCGATAATCAGGATTTTTGCGCATGCGATATGAGTAGTAACACATGTGAAATGACTTTTTAACGCATAAAACTATGCGATAATCGCTAACGACCTTTAGTGAATCAGCCCCTAAGTCTGTAGTGCAATTCAGATCCCCCAAGGGCAATGTGGTCTTACTACTCAGTCACAATTGATTTTAATTGCACTACAGACTTAGAATGCTAAAAGGCAGTGTAGGACTCACGTACAATGAGGGGCCAAAGTGTGGTATTAACAACTGTTTTTGAAAAAATAATTGTAAAACAACTGAGCGCTGGCCGTCTTTCTCCTTTTTACGTAACAGGACCTGATAAAACTGTATTTAGTTGTCATAGTGTTAACAGTATTTTATAAGAGCTCTCCATAGCCAAAATTATTATCATGCCCACAGTGTTGTCATCATAAAGGAACAATAGCAAATCGGTCTAGAGCTGAGTTTCTATGGGAACCAGATTTAGCCCTAAACGTAAATTTTTCTCGGGCGATCAAAATCTTTTAACCCGGCCAATTGAGGATACGACCAATATCCGCAGCCTTAGCGATATATCGGTCGTCTCGTTGAGCTGCCATACACGCACCGAATATCGTACAGAAGGAGTTGCGTGTATGGCGGCTTTTACTTTTAAAGTGGGATTTACATGTCCTTTAAGTAATGTTTTCAGTTGTAGCCTTTTGCTCTCCAGTGTAGTTAAGGTGTTTTGTGCTAGAATCACTTTGTGTGTTTGCTCTAAAACAGTTATGCCGCCTAGTAACTTACGTACTTCTACTTCTACTCCTTTTAGATTACAGCCAAGCGCAATCAGGAGGCCTCTCAACACACACTTTAGTGTTTCCCAGAACGTTGCCGACGAGATCTCTGCTGAAGAATTGTTATGAATTATTTGGGCCATCCATCATTGTATCTGCTTTTTAATGGTCTCTATATAATAGTCGTTCGGGTGTCCGTGGAATTGTACATTTTGTCTAACTGGGGAATGGTCGGATAGGTGGGAATATGAAAATATTGTTGTGAAGCCAATATATAATCAACTCTTGAATAAACTGTGAATGTTTTAGAAAAATGAGTATAGTCTCCCTTTTTTGGGTTAATGCCCGCCTTACATCAACCAGCTGCATTGCTGCTAAAAGGTTTTTGGCCTCTTCGACTCCTTTATTTGAGATATTACTCCTTTGAGAGGAGGAGTCTACTAATGGGTTAAGTGTAGCATTAAAGTCTCCACCCAGTATTATTAACCCTACACTTAAGTTTTCTAGAACTTTCAAAAATGTCTAATATAGGAAATCTGACCTGAATTGGGAACACAGACATTTGCAATTGTACATATCTGGTCAGCTAATTTACCTTTAATCATTAGGAACTGCCCCTCGGTGTCGAAAAGTGTGTCTATATGTTTAAATGGTAGGTCCTTATAAATCAAAGTAAGAACTCCAGTGACTTTCTTTGTGGGATTGTTGCTCATGGATATATGGGGGTACAATTTATGGGTCGTAGTTAGAGAATGTTGTTGTTTTTTTTTTAAATGAGACTCTTGGATGATCACTATCTTGGCTTCGCTTTTTTACACTCAAAGAATCTTTCCTTGCTTGACAGGTTCCTTAAAGGAGAAGGAAAGGCTAAGTCACTTGGGGGTGCCAAAATGTTAGGCACCCCCAAGTGACTTAGAGCGCCTACCTTGTACCCCGGGCTGGTGCCCCTGTACGGAGGGAACAGCACCAGCCCGGGGCACCTGTACACACCGCTTCCTCCTTCCTTTGCGCGCTGCCGGCGAAATCCGCCGGCCGGCGCATGCGCAGTAGAGTGAAAAGCCGACTTTAATGTTTAAGTTCGGCTTTTCACTCTACTGCGCATGCGCGCGCAAGCGAGGAGGAAGGAGGAAGCGCCGGCAGCTACCCCGGGCTGGTGCTGTTCCCTCCGTACAGGGGCACCAGCCCGGGGTACAAGGTAGGCGTTCTAAGTCACTTGGGGGTGCCTAACATTTTGGCACCCCCAAGTGACTTAGCCTTTCCTTCTCCTTTAAAGAAAAGGGCAGTACAGTCCGTATTTGTTAGATCAGCCATTCTGGTGGGTTGAATCTACATGCCCTACTAGATTACTATGCTGACACTTGCTGGTAGCTTGCAATACGGGGAAAGGAGAGGTTAGGAAGGGGGAACAGTCCAGCTAACTAAGTAGCTGAATAGCAAAAGTAAAGTGTAAGTGATGTGCCGCAGTAGATTTACAAGGGGAGTTCCGCTTGACTGAAATAGTTTAACAAGGGCAAGGGTGTAATGTACCTTTAATTTGGGGAAACGTAATTGGTTGAGGTGGATAGGATCATATATTTGAACCTGTATCGATCTGAAGCATCCATCCCTAATCCAGTCTTAGGGAAAGAGAACCATTACCAGCAGAATGTTGGAGATAGTAGGGAAAATGTAAGGAAATAACTGTTACCTTAATATATTATAATATACCCATTGCTTTGTAAGGCAAAACATAGGGGGAAAGTTACTCTTTTAAAGGATCTTAGTTTACTCGAGTCCACTCTTATAAAAGCTGAGAAATGGTAAAGAGTGACTTGGACTTATGTACTTAAGGATGTCCCATAAAACTCGGAGAGTAAAAGGAAAATAAGGGAAACAGTTGTTCATCAGGTAAGAAGTCAAAACAAGCAGTCAGGTCAATGTCTGCGTTCCTCACATGGGGGTACAATGTCAAAATCGTTTTTTATTCTGAAAACCAGCTTTATTGTTATGCTGAGGTTTAACATTTGATGTGGCTCTATTCTAGTCACTGTAGAAGTGGCAGGTACCAGTCAGGTCCAGGATCAGAGCATAAAGCTACTTCCTAAGTCCAAACATCTCAAGGGAAAGTTCAATGTCCATAGCAAGTTTTCCAGCATCCTGTTATAGTTGAAAGAAAGTCGCATCTTGTCTTTAGTGGTTCTGGGAGTACAAGTTATTCTCAGTTCAGTATCCCTGAAGTTCAAATGTTAGCTCTGATATTTTCACGGGATCAGGTAACCATCCCAGGTAAGTCTAATGATGGTAGATGTAGTGTCAGTGGGCGTGTGTATCACTGCTACAGTCCCATCCTTGTTTGTTGTAAGAGCAAAGGGATAGTCCCATCTGTAAGGGAAACTCTTCTCCCTCAGAAGGTCAGTGAGTGGCTTCAACATTTTCCATTTGGATAATGTGGTTCTAAAGAGATCCTGGGAGAATTTAATGACACAGTCCTTATATGTGAAGTTACTGACCTCCTTAGAGTTTAGTAGAATTTCCTCCTTCAACGAAAAACTGATAACAGCACAGTATGTCACACAGAGCATTTAAGGGAGAGGCTTTCAGTTTTTGGACTCTTTGCAATATTTCTATTTCTGTGGATGGATCTCTGTTCAATATACTGTTACATATCTGTAACAACACTGTGCCTATTCCTCGTTTTGTGTAGCTTCTGGCAATCCCCGCACCCTAAAATTGTTTCTCCTACTTCTGTTCTCCTGATCTTCCAACTGTCTTTGGAGGTGAAGAATAATATTGTCCTCTTGTTGTAAATGCATATTTATTGTTTTCTGATTAGTTGTGCACTTACTTATGTTATGTTATGTTCTAGGTCGTCGGTGCGCGCTGCCAGAGTAAGCATATGTTTTTGTTATGTCTTGTATTCCCTCCTTTATAGTGGCCGTCACCTCCTGCAACATTTCTCTGATGTTTGAAGGTAAGTTTGAGATGTACACTTGTATATCTGTTCTGTCATCAGCATCGCTATCAGGTTCGGCTAGCTCTCCATTAGATTTGGCCTTCTCCTCCCTTTCCTCCCGTGCATGCGGTCCAATTTTTTCTTCAAGAATAGAAGCGCTGCATCAGGTTGAACCACTTGTTGTTTTCTGCAGAGAGTTCCCTCCCTCTCCGGTTTGTTTTTGCGAGTTTTCCCCATTTCTTCTTTCTCCTATTAGGGCTGTAAGGGGCTCTCAGGAAAGCCACGGCCCAAGATTAATTGTTAACGATATCTCTCAGTTTAAAATTACCAAAACGTAAATTGCTTAAAACCCAAATGGATTTGTTGAGAGAAAAAATATACAATACAGGTTGGGTTACCTTTTCTTCCTAACAGCAAGTAAAGATGGTATTCAAGCTGTAATTCACACACCGAATGACAACTACCCCAAGTCAGCCTAGCGGAATGGTCTGCTGAACCTAGCAGCACACAAGCAATGGACTTTACTCTCCAAGAAGAATGGGTCCAAGTGACTAATCCAAACCAAAACTGAGGGATCCAGTGAGCGCCTAAAGTCCCTCTAATTCAATGCAACTTAGAAATGGGCACTTAAAGAGATACTAACACCACAAATAAAACCCTTTTTACACCTATCATAATATTGTCTTTGCATACTATTTATACTTTTGTCATTTATACTATTTGCCCAATGCTTTTATATAGCAATACACCCAATTCACTATTTTATGACCCTGCTGAACCCCAAATCCTTTACAAAAGATCTGACCGAATACTGAACCGAATCCTAATTTGTTATAAAGAAAACCATGTGCTTTGTGCATGGTAAAAATGTTTTAACTTCCGTGTGTTTATGTGACAAAAAGTCACATGATTTTCAGGATTTGGTTTGGCCAGAGGCATGGATTCAGCCAAATCCGAAACCTGCTGAAAATGTCTGAATCTTGGCGAACCCCGAACCAAATCCTGGATTCCGTACATCCCTACTTTTATATTATCGATCTGATTCCCCATGTTCCTCTATGAGGGGGCTGCCATATCATCGACTGTCAGGTCGAAAAGGGACAGTCAGGTTGGAAAAACTGTCAGGTTTAGGAACTTCAAGGAACAATTACTTACAAAAGGAGCCCTATCAGTGAAAAAAATCAACATGACCTATAGGGAACTTTTATTGTACATTAATATTTTAAAGCATAGTTTTTAGTGTCAGTACCACCTTTTCCATGAGGACTGACTGCAAAGGATCTCAACAGGTTACAGCCATAAGGAAGAAGGAATACATAAGATAACAAAATCTTTTGTCTGTAAAGGTTTTACGCAACTTTGTTATTGTTTTGGTTATTGGGTATACCTGCCATGTGTTGTTTATTCCTCCTTCTCTCACTGACTTAAATAATATTCCTGTAGGGAAAGCTGATTGCAGCCTGGCATTGGCTCCTGACGCCCATACACTTAAGTGCCACCTCATCCTGAGAAGCAATCATTTACCCCCCAACTGTAACTGCAGCCATTACCTGCCAGCCAAGGGGATGAACCCCATAAAGTCTGCAGCAGCACGTTACTGAACCCCTGTATAACATATTAGCTTACCCCTTTATCCCACCCTTACCTCTACCCGAAAATCTAAAAGGTGAGAACAAGTCCGACTGACAAAGGGAATGTTATACCTTTAAGTTAACTTTTAGTTTGATATAGAATGTCCTATTCCTAGCAACTTTGCAATTGGTCTTCATTATTGCATGAGTCTCTCTCCTATTCATTTTCCAGTCTCTGTTTCAAACCACTGCCTGGTTGCTGGCTGAGCAAACTTTTAGTATGATGTAGAGCAGGGGTCCCCAACCTGCGGGTGCACAAATTTCCTCCATCGAAAAGTGTCTATACAGGAAACTTACCCCCTTTATCCTGCCCCCCCCCCCACACACATCCAAATATTTCATTGGTCCCTCTTCAGCTACAGCAATACATTCAGATCATGTAGGGAATGTTGTGAAATTCTCTAGCTATCCCTTTCATTCCACTACACTGTGTATTAGCCCCACCAATTATTATTAATTATAGTCAGTATGGCATTCCTAAAGTAGTCAGGGGCAGCACAAGAGAAAGGAAGAGCCCACTGCCGATCACTCCCCCACAGACACATACAAGGTGAAACAGGAAAAATCCAAGCAGTCACCCCTCCCTCAGCCAGCTGTCACTTGGAGTTACAGAAGGGGGGAGGCAGAAAGAAGAGGTACAACCTTAGCGCCCCTCCACATTTGCATCCTAGGCACGTGCCTTTTTTTGCCTACCCGTAGTTCCAGCCCTGCTCATAGGTCCCACGAGCAACATACATTATTCTGTGTCTCATAACAATTAGGGTCCCTTCTTATGTACATACATCTGGCCACTGCTAATAACAGATGTTAGTACTTTAGCCTCATCCTCTACTGACAAGGGTTCTATTGTCTTACACCTTGTGCAGAATGATAGGCCCTTAATGATGCCGGTATCTACGCCAGTACAAACATCCAATGAATTAATAAGCCCCCCAAACATCTACTTTGCTTTGAAGACTGCCCCACGTGCATTTATTACTCCAAGTTAACCATTTCAACCAATCAGATATTAACAGTCATTCTTCCTTTCTATGTTACGCTACTGTGAGCTAAAGCACCTGGTTTGTATAGGTGAATGCCCTGGAGTAAACGGCACCCATTAAAACAAATAGGGGTCAGCTAATAAGTCTTCCTAAGACACAGCCTGGAAAGGGTCCCTTTTTGCTCACCCAAGTGGGTGCTATGAAGGCACATCAAAAAGGAGGGCAGAATTACAGCAGACTGCGCGTTTTATATCATTGTCAAAGTCCTGACCTTAAGTTAGACTTTGCCCCACTAAATACAGATACAAATGCCCTGTACCAATAGTAACATTGACACAGCTGAAATAGTTCAGGGCTAAAGTAAAAACCATTATACTATTATACAAGTACTGTACAAAAAGGAAATTACTAGAAAAGGTAATGCCCGTTGGTCAATCATGGATTTAGTTTGTCTGTTTAATTATATAAATAATCTTCCCATGTGCATCCATGATTGCCCAACAGGCACTACCTTTGCTTGTTAGGCCATGGGTACATGGGCATCATTTTGCAGACTGAGAGAAGGGGATCCTGCTTCCTGCTTTCGTGTTTATTTTTGGCCAAACTCTGCTCCGTGTACCTGCGCTTAAGCTGAAGCTATACTTTTCAGCACAGGGATACAGGTTTTATGGCCACTTTAGTAGATTTCAAGCACACTGTGTGGCCAGTGCAGTTGCCATAAACAGTGCAGTCAGATGTGGTATACCAACTGCTAGGGTCTCGGGCATAAAGCAGCAATGCCAGTTGCCAGAAGTGGGGGCTCAGGGTATTTTACAATTACATGTTATCTTCTCAGATCCCTCTCGGTTCTATTTTCCCACTTTGCATTTTATTCTTGTCCATTTTTTTTTATGTGTGTTTATCTTTACCCCATCCCTTGCCTTATTTAGTATCTCTCTGATGTTCATCTCCTCAAAAGCCCTTTAGGGCAAAGGCACACAAAGCGTAGGCCCCACTTTTCTCACATGAGTTTTGTAGCCAGGTGGAGAGAAATGGTCCTGCTCCTATACGCTTCCGGGTTTAGCTGCACTGACAGGCACAACTTCGGCCCAAGTGCAGCTACACCAGGCAGAGCGGAGCAGAGATCAGCCAAAAAACACATGCTTTGTGTTTTTCGGGCCAATCTCTGCTCTGCTGCACTCAGTGTAGCTGTACGCAGCTGTGCCTGTCTTTGCAGCTAAACTTGGAAGTGTACAGGAGCAGATCCACTTCTCTTCCCTTTGTCTGCCCTTACCTTTAAGGCATGGACACATGAAGCAGATTGTCTGCTTTCCTCTACCTATGGATTTCACCCAGGCGGAGGAAAGCTGTGTGCTCCTTCTCATAGCTCAATTCAAAGGCACAGCTTCAGTGGATATCAGCGCAAAAATGCACACTTTTGCATTTCCATGCTAATATCTACTTCACGTGACCCCAAACAGGCCGATGCCATGCCTGTGAATGGAGCTATGGGAAGAAGCAGATCCACTTTCCTCTGCCTGGGTAAAATACACAGGCAAACACTGCTTCAGGTGCCCCTTCCATAAAACTTCTCTTCTTGCTCTACCCTTCTTTCCATTCTCTTCATCTTTCCCTTTCTCCTACTGTCACATTAACTCATCCTGCTCTCCTCCCTATCTGCCATATCAATGTATTTATTTGTACATGGCATCTCCCCTTATTTTTACCCTATGGTACAGTTGACTCAATTATTTTAGTCCTCTGTCCAATGATACAATGTGTTTTCAATTCTGTGCAACTGCATTCTGTTTTTCTTTCCACTACTCATTTTCCCCCACCTTTTCGTTTCTACCATTTTTACTTCCACCTGCCCCCACCCACACTGTGTATGCTTCCCCGGCATAAACAGTCCTCCTCTTAATTTTCCACCTGGCCCCCCAACACCACACTCACACAAGGTACTTGTTATGCTGTGATTCCCCGACAGGTACATGCAAAAAGTTTAAGGCAAGTGTCACAAGGGGCGGATCCTTGGCCTGCAGATAAATAGCGGCTGAGAATCTGCCCCTACACTTGAGCGCCTGTACCCGGAAGCACTGCTTTGTCTTGGGTGCAGGCACACACAGCCAATTTCAGCCAGAAACTGGGTGATTTAAGAGTTTGCAGATGAAGCTGAAGGTTATTCAATCACACTGCAATGCTAAGCTTTGCTTTACAGACATATGAATAATTTTGGCACGTTTAGTACAAATTTCTGAAAATTACCCCAAAGCTTCCAATTTGCAGCACCTTATGTCCCACATATCATTAGGAACCAAGCTACAACAGCCTAGATATTAACTGCCATTGCTCCGGTGCAGAGGTTAAAGCTATTAAAGGGGTTGTCCACCTTTGAGTTAACTTTTAGTATGGTAGAGAGAGATATTCTGAGAGAATTTGCAATTGATCTTCATTTTTAATGAATTGTTTTTTAGTTATTTCATGTTCAGTTCAGCAGCTCTCCAGTTTGGAGCTTCAGCAGCTATTTGGTTGATAGGGTCCAAATTACCTTAGCAACAAGGGAGGGGTTTGGATAAGAGACTGAAATATGAATGGGAGAGGGAAAGGAGCCTCACAGAGCAATAGTTTTTAGGCTGCCTGGGTCAGTGACCCCTATTTAAACAGCAAAGAGTTGGAAGAAGAAGGCAAATAATTAAAAACTATAACAAATAAAAAATTACTATAAAAAATTATGAAGACCAATTGAAAAGTTGCTTAGAATTGACCATTCCATAACATACTAAAAGTTAACTTAAAGGTGAACCACCTCTATAAAGCAAAGAACATATTATATGTTCCGGGTTTAGCTGCACTAACAGGCACAACTTCGGCCCAAGTGCAGCTACACCAGGCAGAGCGGAGCAGAGATCAGTCACATGCTGTGTGTTTTTCGGGCCAATCTCTGCTCTGCTGCACTCAGTGTAGCTGTACACAGCTGTGCCTGTCTGTGCAGCTAAACTTGGAAGTGTACAGGAGCAGATCCACTTCTCTTCACTTTGTCTGCCCTTACCTTTAAGGCATGGACACATGAAGCAGATTGTCTGCTTAACTTAAAGGTGAACCACCTCTATAAAGCAAAGAACATATTATATACATTCTTGGCAATTACAGCCCTTGCCTGCCCGCATGTATTAGATATGTGCTTGAGATTCTAAGCATTAATTCTTATATTTATGTGGTAAACTAACTGGCCATTAGGCGGGGGTAGAATTATATTACGGAAATGGGGATTGGGAAGTGTTTAATTGTCTCATCTCTTGATAAATTACAATTCCCAGCGACCCCCACACACACACACCCACCAATGTGGAATTGCCATGGAAACATTTATGTCACTCACATATGGTAAAAATCCAAAAGTACACAAAGGAAGATCCTACTATGTAAGCGAAATATTTAATCAAATATTTTAATGAGCTTTTGAAAGCACCCAGATGAGTGAGGTGCCAGGGTGTTTGTACTTGTACTTACCTGCAGGGGGCATGTTGGTACAGTCTGCTAGGGTTGTTCCTCTGTGTTGCACCGAACTCCTCCTGAGCTGCACGGCCCAAGCATCAATACGACTTGCTCACATGGCTCCTTCTCGCTTAGGTTTCAAATGTGGGAATCTGTCTCTTTCCCATCATGCACCTTTGATTCTGTGCCTTTTTCTTTCATAGACAGATCCCACCTGGAAGTTAAACAGACAGTTCAGCTTAAACTTTACCCATATTATCATACAGATGGCAACATTCTAACACAATTTGGATTTACTCTTCTCTGGAACTGCAGCCGCCTGGTTGCTAGAGCTTAATTACCCTAACAACCACACAGCAGTCTGGAAATAAGAATGGGATATGAATAGTTGATGGGCTGAAAACAAAAAGATGGATACAAATAATAACACTATTATTAATATACAGACTAATCAAGCCAGCCGAAGGCACAAGGGAGGCTGTACAGAGTAATGGTAAAACCCTTAGTATAACCCCTATTGGTTTATATGGCAACTGCCCAGACCTGAGGGCCAAGTGACAGTGGCACGAAAACCAGGGGCACAGCAATTCTGTGGATCCCAGTGATTGCTATAGAGATGAATGGGGTTGATATAGAGCATAAAATCACTTGGAAACAAAATATCCTAAATCCCCCTCTGTGCCATTACTCTAAAGCTGTACGTTACTGGCAGGGGGTAATGGGGCAATAGAGGGTCCTGCGGGAGCGCATCTCTAACAAAATGGGCTTCAGTATAGTCTGAATAAAATCCATCCTTCCTATACACATTGCCTTTCTTCCCTATTAATAACATTGGCATCAAATACCAACTTTACTGGCCAGGTGGCACCCCCAGATACAGACATGGGGGCAAATTGAGGGAAATCATAATAGAGATGGAAGAATGACAGAGAGACTTTATCTCCAGCCTTGTTTCTTTGGTACAAAAATGTTTTTCCTTCCTCAACCTTTACAATACTGTGTAGCTTCTGGGGGTCAGTGACCCCAACAACACGAAGGGAAATGCATTGACTGCACATATATTCTCAGCCTCCTGCCATATGATCACAGCCGCATATGAACTGGCATTTGGCTGCAAGCTGCCAGGGATACTATGCCTTGCAATGCCTATGTAAGCCAACTCCCTGGTAGCACGGGAGTAGAGCCTTCAAAAAAATATATTCCTAATATAATACTTCTATCTGCCTCAACAAACTATGTCTCCAGCCATTGCTCAACTACAATTTGCAGCATTCCCTATGATAACCAGTAGCTGAGTTGTAGTTAACTTAATAGCTAGTGGGCCCCCAGTCAGAGAAGATCTAAGCAGGGTCATCATCAGTAGGGATAGGGGAGCCCAGTCAGTGCAAGCTCAATTGTTCCCAAGTCTCACTATACAGCCAATCACAGTCCTGTATGTATCTGAGTATGTCAGTTTGGCAGTTATTGTGCTTCAGTGACATCACCAACGGCTCTCACAAACGGCAGTTATACCATTTCTGGATTCAGAGGTAAGTGGAGCAGATTAAGAAACTGGGGATTAAGCAATTTGGGGGTTTTGGCACCCATGATTTATAGAAGCTTTATTAGTGGGGTCACACTCCCCCAAATTGCCCCCTGGAACCAAAGCTCCAAAAATTACCACCCCATTATCTCCTATTGGTATTGCCTGGGGAGATGCTTGTCATAATTTTGTCCGTTGGAAATGTCTGTCATCTTAACCAATAACATTTGCTGACAAAAAGGGTGGGGGGATACATTTTAGGCAACTTTTTTATAGTAGCTTTTATAGTAGTTTGGGCAGTGGAGTCAAATATCCCAAAATTGTTCCCTGGCACAAAAGACCCAAAATTGTACCCATTGCTTGCTCTTGTTTTGGGAGATGTTAATCATGAAACTGCTGGAAATTGTCAGTGTGTTTGCCAAAAATGCAGAAAGTGTGTGTGTGGGGGGGGGGGGTAAATTTTAGGTGCAGCCATCAGGGGATACAAATGCAGAGGAGCCAATTAATTATGGGGTATGCCATTGTTAGCAGGAGTGAAACCTCAAAAAAAGCCCATTTTAATGTGCAGAGCTGCAGAACAAAAATGCAGTAGAAAATCATAATCACTGTATCATTAGCCCTAAACCTCTGCTTCTCTAGCTATAGCTGTACTACTTTTCCCAGCATCCCCTGTGGCTCAGTTGAAGTTCTAAAACATTGTGTATTTTGTGTTTGCTTACTGGTTCTTTTAAACTATTAGACCATTTAATCTACCTCTCTTTAGCTGTAACTGCCAACTGTCATTTGGACGTTAGGGTCCCACTCACCCTAGCAACGGTCAGTAGCCTTAGCACTGGAGTGGATGATGGATAAGGAAGAGTTAGTACAGTTAGTAGAATAAATGCTAAAGTGTTAGGATCCCTTGTGTTATGGGTGCAGGGGCACTAATCAGAGTAGAGCAGGTTATGGGGAGCAGACATGTTGGGTATGTGCAGGGAGAAGCAGGTTCTTTGAGGATAATGAGATGATCCCTGCTCTCAGTGCACAATGGGATCTGCAGTCTTGTCATAAGCCAGCTCTGACATTAGAGGCAAACCAATGCTAACTACCTCTTATGCCTGACATCAGAGTGCATTATGGGAGATAAAGGCTCTTTACAAGAGCCAGTGAGGAAAGTCTACATCCTGGATGACCATCATGTTTGTTAGCTAAATAGCACATACACACAAGCTATCAGGCTCATTTTCTTCTATAGTCTGAAAATGATTGAAAATTATGGGATCTGTACTTCATGCATTCCCATTTCTTTTGGAGTCAGAGTAGCTCATATTCTTTTATATAATAGAGGGGGGTTATGTGCTGTATCCCTGGTTAATATTAGTTCATTTTAAGGCCCCCAAATTTAAAACAGGAGCAGTTTTGCAACTTTGTATTGATATTGCTTATCAGTCTGGATCCAATGGGCTCCCTACTCTCCTGGGGTTCCAGAGGCGGCAGGGTTCACTGCCCCTTATATTCTCATCAATCCTTTATTTTATTTTCTTCCCATAGCGGTAAGTATTGCAAGCGACTTTGGTGATTAACAACGATATCAGCGATACCAAAGGGAGAAGAACAGCAAAGGAAAGAGGAGACTCGAGTGATTCCCTGCCCAGAGGATATTTTCATCTTCCCATTTGGGGTCCTCTGGACAAAGGTACTGGTCCTGCATTTCCCCCTCTATAATTTGAGTAAGGTTATCTTTCCCTCTTGGATGTACCAAGCTGTTCATTATTTCTTTAGCGCCAGCTATTATTCATAATTCCTACCTGTAGATTTGTAAGATAGGGGCTTAGAGACCCCGGAGTAAGATTTGGGCCTGGTTCCCACCGTGCAACACTGCTATAGTTCCAGGGGTTTACCAACTAACACCAACTGGCCATGAAGGGGGGAAGAATTAAAATATGGAAGATAAATTGAAATTAGAATTTTTTTTAAAATGGGCTCATCTGTGGAGTTACAATTCCCAACATTCCACGGAAAGGGACATTAAGAAAGGTCACACTAGGAGAGCGAAATATTAAAGTAAATAACTTCACTGGTTCTGATGAGTGAGGAACCAAGGCGCAAGGGGTGTTCTTCTGTGTTGCACTGAACTCCTCCTCTGCTGCAGATACAGTGCTGCACGGCCCGAGCATCAAACCCTCACTCACATGGCTCCTTCTCACTCAGGATTCAACTGTGGGAAGCTGTCTCTTTCCCATCATGCACCTGTGATCCTTTGCCTTTTTCTTCCATAGACAGTTTAACCAGATCTAATCTGGAAGCAGAAAGACCAAAACAATTCTCATCAAATTGACAAAATTCAGCTTAAACTTTACATTTCATATCATACAGACAGCAGTGTTCCAACAACCCCCATAGAGAATAAAATGTAATTTAAGCATGAACTTCACCTTTAAAATTAAAGAAACATTTATAGAATAAATAAGCTGCAGAAAGAGTTATATTTGTTCAGTGATTCATAAAGGTGTAGTTCACCTAGAATGTCCTATGATTAGCAGCTTTTAAACTTTTGTGAAAGTTGTAGTTTTACTGCAGCTAAAGAATAAAACTGTGCCTAATTGACCACTGACTTGGACATAACTAAATGACACCATTGGCTGGCAGTGCTTCTGTTCCCTGCAGTATCACTGAGCATTAGAAATAGCGGCACTGCCCCCAAGGTAATTTACTGAAGGGCTCATACACTAACATGTATTGACAAATGCTGTAACTGTATAATGTTTAAACATGCATTTCCACCATTTGCATTGAAAGTTGTAAGAAATAATTGGCTGATATAAGTAGTCCTGGTTTAACGTCTGATAATGTCATTAGGTTGGGTTGCAAAACCCAATAGACTGTTCCTCATCCTCAGCTTATTATTCAGCTTCTTCTTCTTCTTCTTCTTCTTATTAGCGGAGCCACCAATCGCAAATCAGATGTCACTTGTTGGCTTTCAGTGGGGAAATTAAAATGTCTGCCATTCAGACACTATTAAAACCAGGGTACCCAAACCTTGCACAGTGGTTTTTACTACATAACTGTGGTCCAAGGTTAGAAAAAGTGGGCCGAGCAAACAACAGATCAGATTCCATTCAGTGACTTCATGTTTTTTAACCCAACATGAAGTTTGTTCTCAAACTTCCCTTTCTTTTTTTTTTTAAAGTATTTATTTTGTTTCAAAACAAACAAGACATTTAACATTCCTAACAATCGTTTCTTGTACAGCGTATTGAATCGTCAGTATATAGAGGATATCTATACAGAGTATAAATTGTACCAGGTTACCTAGAGATTGCACATTAAACAGGTTTCATCAAACTTCCCTTTCTAGTTACCACTTGAGCTTGTAGTTTTTTTTTTATCTCCAATAAAGCAGTGACTAATACTAACCTTTCTTTCCTGATACAGGAGATTCAAGATGGGTGCCAAGCTGTGTAACATCTTGCACCAGCAGCAAAACACTGAGGTAAGGCTGATGGAAATATAAAGCCATTGTTTCCTGCCTGAGGGTGAGGCCTTGCCACCAGATATAAAGGGGAACTGTCACTGCAAAGAAAATTCCTCCGCTTATAATAAATATTTAGTCAAATAGCTGTTTTTTGCAGTTCTTCACATGTTTATTAGTTTAACATTCACTAAAGTTTGAGCTGATTTCATTTTTTTCCATTCTCTATAGGCTGAGGACACCAATCAGTGTTTTGATTATTCTGAGCTTTTAGCTATGAAACATCAGCTGGTAAGCACCATTCAAAAGGAGATGCGTGTAGCAGCAGGGGCGGAAAACCTGTACCGGGCCACCAAGAACAGAAAGACCAAAGCCCAGGTGAAGGAGCTGAGGAAGAGCAGTGAGGAAAAGGTGAAAGCCCTTTACTCCTCTCTCCTCAAGCTCACTCAGGAGATAGCTCGGAAGGAAGCAGAGAACACTCGAGGTGAGCTACAACTATCTCTGGCCTCTTTCCTTTCCTATTTTCATTATATGTGGAAACTGTGTGGCACCATAACAGCACACCCACTACCACTTCATGGACATCACACTTAGTTCTGCATGAATATAAATTACTTTGCATTGACTTGGAAGCATTTGCATGTATATTTGAAAACAAAAGTCATAAAAATCAAGAAACAGCCCTTAAGCCTTAACCAGGTACAATTCTACAATGTGAAAAGAAACATGGGCATTTCAAATTGTCCTCCTTCGCATCCTCGGATTTAAGAATATCATGTATTTGAAACTCCTTATGTCTATCATACTTGTTTTCCATAGTTTCAGATGCTGTACTGGAGACGACTGAGACTACAAATGACATCGATGTAGTTTTCCCAGCAGAGAAGGTCACTGGGCCTGAGGTTCCGGTCATTTCAGACACCGCCAGTGACTCTTCCCAAGTGAGTACATTACATTGACATTACATTTATGTCTTGGGCAGAGCACAAACATTTCCCCTTATCTTATCCTTGTGATCCTTTTTTGTTTGCAGCACCATCCTGATGATTCTGCTGAAGAACCGGGGCCAGAGATAGAGCAGCCCCAAGTTCCACCTGACAGGTAAGGATTTATTGGAGTTTCTCAGAGGCCAGATTAAATCCCTGCCCTATTCTTTCAAATAAGAGCAATACAATCTTAACAATAACTGTGTTATTCTTCCAATTAAAGTGAAGTACCTGCAGAGGAAAATGAAGATGCAGAAGAGGACAAATGGTAATATGCACATGCATTTAGCTGGGAGATTCCATTATACACAATATTATAGAGGGCCCCTATAATACTGTGCCCTCTATGAGATATGGCGGGGGTGCTACAGTATTGGGGATTATGGAGAATGAATCAGCTGAAGGAAATAGGATAGCTTACAGGTAATCAATAACTAAGCAAGGGATTAAGAATGGACATTAACCTGTATTATACTTATAGTGACTTACCTGCAGAAGATGAGGAGGATGACGAAGAGGCCAATGTGGAACAACAGCAGCCTGAGAAAGAGGAAGACAGGTAAGATCACTCTTTATAGGCAAGGGCGCAGGTTAGCTTGCTTTCTATTATTAACTGTACATTTGCATTATAGTGATCTTTTACCACAATTACTTTATCCCAATAGCGACGTGCAAGTGCATGAAGGAGACTCCTCGGGAACATCACAGGGCCCTCACCCTGGTGATTATAGTCCAACTCAGAGGGATTGCCAGGCAGAGGAGCCATTAGAGGAGACCCAAAGCACTCAGTAAGACAAAAACTCAATACTGGAAATGAATGGTGTGTGTATATATATATATATATATATACTACGTTGCATAAGACACAATTTCTGTTTCTTCCCTTCCAGAGAGCTGCAGTTCTGCAGTTTTAATGCAACAGACTTTCGTCGCATTCAAGTTCTAGGCAGAGGAAGCTTTGGCAAGGTAAGTCATTAAGTCTCTAATTAGAATTTGGCAATATATACAAGGGAACATTCAGTGTCACTAAACTCACTCTCTTGTGCCAGGTCCTACTTGTTGAGTACCTTCCGGCAAATATAATCTGTGCCCTGAAGGTGCTCAAGAAGGACAACATCAACAACGAAGAGGAAATTCAACGGTAAGCACATGGGGAATGATTGCATAATCTGATAGGCCTAAGCTTTTAATTGGCAGTCACTTTCTGTCTGTCAGTCTTTTTCATTTTATACACTTATCTCTTCACTTGCCTTCCTTCCATCCAGTTGCTTTTGTTACCATTATATTTTACTTATATTGCACTTATTTTCTCTTTCATCTTTCAGCATCTTAGCCGAAAAGCAGATTGGGCAGTTGGTGAATCCGGACAGGTTTTTAGTGGATTTATATGCCACATTTACCAGCAAATATCATCTATTTTTTATCATGGAGTTTGTTGCAGGAGGGACTTTAAGAACGCACCTGGAGAGCTGTGGGCACTTCGATCTGGAGAGAGCTACGTAAGTATAAATTAAGTTACACTAAATATTACATTTCCTATATGAAAGCAGCATATAATGATCAAATGTATTTTCCTTATGCTTGCAGGTTCTACGCTGCCTGTATTACCCTAGGCCTGTCTGCGATCCATACCAAACATGTCATACACAGGTAAGAGTTTATAAAGAGCTCGGTACCTTTAGGGTGAAGACACATGGAGCTACTAGTAGCAGCTACTTGTAGTGGCTACTAAAATAGACAATCCTGATCATTTACTGATAACAGTCTCAATATGTGTTTTAGCAGACGCAATTCTCATTATTGTCTATGGCAGGGTATTTTCTGTAGCGTTTCGTAGCCATGAAAAATTAGCTGCTACTAGTAGCTCTGTGTGTCTTCACCCTTAGTGGCGAGTACAACCTGGAGTTTTGAAGCTGTTGCAGTTTTGCAGCAGAACAGCTACAGGTTGAAAGTCACTATTTAGAAGGTTATGGGAAGGAAATAGAACAAGAGGCAGAATTGTCTGGCAGCAGTTTTAATGTGTCATTATAATATCTCCATTTTGTTTGAATGCAGAGATTTAAAGCCAGGAAATCTACTCATAGATAAAGCCGGCTACTTAAAAATCGCCGATTTTGGCATGGGCAAAACAGGTAAGAGGGCCTTGTATAATTATCCAGCACAAAGTGGACTAATTTACGGTTTACACTGGCATTAATGCCTCAATAAATATCACTTACAATTTGGCTTTTTTTTTTTTTTTTAAGGCATTGGATATGGAGACAGAACAAGCACCATACTTGGCACTCCAGCTTACATGGCACCAGAGCTCGTGAAGGAGGAGCAATACACAAGAGCTGTCGACTGGTGGGCTCTTGGAGTCATCGTGTATGAAATGCTCCTTGGAACAGTAAGTAGAAATTGCCACTGGTCAGTTATAGAGGGAGGTAATACAGAAATAAGTAGATCTACTGTTATTTATCTAACCTCATAAAGCACTCTCTCTTTATAATAATCCTGGTCCCCTAATACATTCTTATTATACAATGCAGAGACCCTTCACCGGAATGGACATCGATTTCATGTATGAGTGGATTGAGGAGGATGAGCCACACTATCCCGACTCCCTGGAACCACAAGCACTGAGCTTTATATCACAGGTAAGTAGCACTGAGCTATATGTTTATTACAACCAGCTCTTTAGCTCAGCGACCACTTTAGAATTTAACTCTTGAGTCTCCCCGATGCTTCTGTACATGTAACTGCCATTTTCTGTTCTTGTAGCTCTTGATGAAGAATCCAGAGGAGCGACTGGGTTCTACCCAGGATGATGCAGAGGATGTAGCTCATCATCCATTCTTTAATGTAAGTTCTCTGTCTCTAGTGTCATAATAATTCTTATATCTTCTGGGAAATACCCCTGGATACTATCTCAGGGGTACAGTCCTTTCATATCTTTAGCTTCTAAAAATGGCCGTAAGGTACCATTTTCTGAAGATCTTTAAATAACTTTAAATAATTGTAAGCCCTACCGGGCATGGACCACCTTCCTACTTTGTCTCATACCACATGAAACGTATTCCCTGTGCATTTATATATATTTATTGTATTTATTTATTATAACACTTGTCCTCCCTGTGTGTAATTTTGTATTTTGTAAGATTGTACAGTGCTGCGTACCCTTGTGGCTCTTTATAAATAAAGTTATACATACATACATACAAATAACAAGCATTTTTATGGTACCTGTTTGCAGAACACAGCCTGGGATGACATCATTGATGGGAAGGCAACAGCCCCGTTCGTACCCAGCCTCAACGGACCGGAGGATGTCAGCTATTTTGCTGAGAAGTACACCAAGCTGCCAGCCAATCTAACGCTGCCCAAAGGACCTTGTGCTGAAATGGCAGATGACATTGAAGAAGCCTTTCAGGACTTCAACTTTTCGGCATTTTAGGTCCTAATGGGATAATAGGTAAGAAAGGGCCTGAGTAAAAAGACAAATAGCACAAATCAGAAGAATAAATGCCCAGCATTAGGATTCTTTACGTTAAAGGTGCAGGGGAACTGATCAGAGCAGGGCTAGTTATGGGAATCAGGCACATTAGGGATTCTATGGGAATACTAAGATGACCTCTGAGATGATTGCTCTTCTGCAATTATACATGAAAAATAATCACAAAAACCAAAATCACCAAAAAACTTGTTGATATAACAAGGTAACCAAAAGGGAGTGCATCCCCTAAGTGTTATAGAATATCTACAGGAATATCAATTGTAAAACTGTGTGGATTTAATTCTAAGTTTATTGTTTGGCTTTTATAGGCGTTTAGAAATGGCACCTACCAACAGCTCCATCAGCAGTTCCCAAAGTACCAAATACTGCAGTACCACCATTCAGGTATCACCTCTTTAAGTAAATGCAGTTCTATCAGCAGTGACCCTTCCACAAGCTACCTCAGGCCAGCCACCACCAATAGTGTGTTCAGGTAAAACCATCAGTGCATCTCCATCTATCCTCCATATTTCCACCAGTGCTTTCATCCAACTCTGTTCAACCAGCAGTGCCTCAACTTACATCTGCTGTAATTCCACCAGCCGTGCTCCCCTACTTACACAGCAATAACACCAGTAGTGCTCCCATGCACTTTCACCAGCGGTGCCTCCTCTGACAACCACCGCATTTCTACCAACGATGCCACCCCTGCCACCACCAGCAGGACCTCTTCTTTCAAACAGATATGGAATCATACACAGAAGCGCCCTCAAGCATTCGTTACACCCTGCATTCCTTTTCACTCCATCCATCAGACTGCAGAAGCCGGGGTCTGCAGACTGCCTGGGGTCCAATGGAATGGAAGGGAATGCAGCAGCTTAATGGCACTCATGTGTATGCTGCCATATCTTGGTTTCTTTAACAACAGTGCCTCTTTTTCCTTCCTCTGCAGCAGTGTCTCCTCTTACACTCACTGCAGTTCCACCAGTGATGCCTCACCTGCCACCTTCCGCAGTTCCACCACCAGTACCTCCTGTTTCAACCAAAATATGCCACCATAAACAGGAACACTACTTAAGCTAAATGCAGGGTAGACCCTGCATTCCTTCTTACTCCATCCATCAGACTGCAGAAGCCGGGGTCTGCAGGCTGCCTGGGTTCAATGGAATGGAAGGGAATGCAGCTTTAACCCAGCATTTTTGTTATGCGGTCACATCACTCTTTTTGCCTCCCTCTCTTTACACTGTAATACAACAAGCAGTCTCTCCCTTTATGGTTTCACCAGCTATGCAATTTTTATGTTATTACATTTACCCCAGTTCAACCATTATTAGTTAATAAAATATATAATAGATAATAATTATGTAAAAAATGCTGATGCACACCAGGAAAATGTTATCAAAAAAAGATACTTAGTTTATTTAGATCGACGTTTCGGTCCTCACCCGGGACCTTTATCAAGATATAAAATGTGCAAACAAACAGTGTTTATAAAGACTCACCCACCAGTTAACCACCACCAAACCACACCCCTCTCTGGAGTGGCTGTGTTAACCCTTAAAAAAGATCTCAGTTCCAGCAGATATCAAACCAATCACATTTCCAGGTAATCTGTAAAATAAAGTGCATAATGCATAATATTCTATAAGGTGCAACATAAGAAAAAGTGCAATACATCATGGTGTATAAAAATGTATAAAACTTAAATTCCAAATGAATGGTGCAATGTCAGTTAAAATGCAGTCCATTGAGGTGCATGCAAATAAAAGGACCCAAATGCCAAATACAAATACACACTATTACCACATAATAATAAAAGCATTGCAGAAATATTACTTAAAAATACCTAGAATAAAATGGGACTTGCAATGGTAGAAACAGAGTTTGAAGTGTACTGGGTGAAACCCAAACATTACCTGGTATTTAAATAAGAGGCAAAGGAACAATACTCATTAAGACCCCGGGGGGAGACAGTATCCAGAGTTCTAATCCAAAACATCTCCTTCTGAAGCAGCATGCGATCCCAATCACCCCCCCCTGCTGGGCTCTGGGATCAAATCTATTCCCATGAACTTAAAAGCTGGTAACCTGTGCCCCATCATTAAAAAATGCTTAGGTAGGGGTAAATCGGATTTGCCGGTTTCAAAGGCTTTCTTAATGGTAGACCTGTGATTTCCCATTCGCTCACGTAAAGTATTTTGTGTTTTGCCCACATACGTTAAACCACAGGGACAAGTAATTATATAGATCACGTGGGTTGATGTACAGGAAATACGGTGTCTTATGTTAATTTCTTTGCCAGAGTGGGGATGTCTAAAGGATTTACCTGGTGCCATGTCTCTACACGTTGTGCACCCTGCACACTTATAGCATCCCTTTTTCAATTTATTTAACAGACTAAAACTAGAGTCATAACACTTAATGGGGTCTGTTTTCATTAAAAGATCTTTTAGATTAGGCCCCCGCTTGTATCCCCACATGGGCTTTTGAGCTGCAACTTTAGACAGCTTCTTGTCACTGTCTAAAGAAGCTGTCTAAAGTTGCAGCTCAAAAGCCCATGTGGGGATACAAGCGGGGGCCTAATCTAAAAGATCTTTTAATGAAAACAGACCCCATTTAGTGTTATGACTCTAGTTTTAGTCTGTTAAATAAATTGAAAAAGGGATGCTATAAGTGTGCAGGGTGCACAACGTGTAGATACATGGCACCAGGTAAATCCTTTAGACATCCCCACTCTGGCAAAGAAATTAACATAAGACACCGTATTTCCTGTACATCAACCCACGTGATCTATATAATTACTTGTCCCTGTGGTTTAACGTATGTGGGCAAAACACAAAATACTTTACGTGAGCGAATGGGAAATCACAGGTCTACCATTAAGAAAGCCTTTGAAACCGGCAAATCCGATTTACCCCTACCTAAGCATTTTTTAATGATGGGGCACAGGTTACCAGCTTTTAAGTTCATGGGAATAGATTTGATCCCAGAGCCCAGCAGGGGGGGTGATTGGGATCGCATGCTGCTTCAGAAGGAGATGTTTTGGATTAGAACTCTGGATACTGTCTCCCCCCAGGGGTCTTAATGAGTATTGTTCCTTTGCCTCTTATTTAAATACCAGGTAATGTTTGGGTTTCACCCAGTACACTTCAAACTCTGTTTCTACCATTGCAAGTCCCATTTTATTCTAGGTATTTTTAAGTAATATTTCTGCAATGCTTTTATTATTATGTGGTAATAGTGTGTATTTGTATTTGGCATTTGGGTCCTTTTATTTGCATGCACCTCAATGGACTGCATTTTAACTGACATTGCACCATTCATTTGGAATTTAAGTTTTATACATTTTTATACACCATGATGTATTGCACTTTTTCTTATGTTGCACCTTATAGAATATTATGCATTATGCACTTTATTTTACAGATTACCTGGAAATGTGATTGGTTTGATATCTGCTGGAACTGAGATCTTTTTTAAGGGTTAACACAGCCACTCCAGAGAGGGGTGTGGTTTGGTGGTGGTTAACTGGTGGGTGAGTCTTTATAAACACTGTTTGTTTGCACATTTTATATCTTGATAAAGGTCCCGGGTGAGGACCGAAACGTCGATCTAAATAAACTAAGTATCTTTTTTTTGATAAAATTTTCCTGGTGTGCATCAGCATTTTTTACATATTTACATTGTTTATCTGATTTGCACCTAGGTTGTTATCCCTATAAGTGTGTGCCTCAGCCTTTTTCTATATAGATAATAATTAGATAAGCGTTATCACCTCTTTTAAACCCAATATGGCACCATAAACAGGATCACTCTTAAGCTCCATGGTAGACTCTCCTTTTTGCTCCATCCATCAGACTGCAGAAGCCGGGGTCTGCAGCAAGGGAATGTAGCCTTAACCCTGCAGCTTAATGGCACTCATGTATATGCTGCCATATCCCTTTTCCCTCACCACCACTGCCTCCCTTTCCTTTCACTGCAATAGCACCAGTAGCGCCTCCCCTTACACTCACCCCTGTTACACCCACGTTACCTCCTCTTTCAACCCAATATGGCACCATAAACAAAAGCACCCTTAGGCAAACTCGGTCAATCCTGAATTTCTTTTCATTCCATCCAGCACACTGCAGAAGCCGGGGTCTGCAGGCTGCTTAGAAGGAAATGCAGGATTCACCTTGCAGCTAAATGGTGCTCGTGTGTATGCTTCCATATTGTTTACTGTTTCCCCCTACCCTTGGTTTAATTGGGCGCATTTGATCCTGGGAGAAATCCGATTGCCGTTAAGGAGTCAGGAAGGAATTTTTCCCTCTAGTGAAGCAGATTGGCCCAAGCTTCAAGAGGTTTTTGCCTTCCTTAGGACCAAAATAGCCCAATCTATTAATTTTAATAATTATTAATCATATTTTCTATAAAATCTATAAGTTTCAAATTATTATTAATAAAACTGTGCTGTCACAGGTTTACCATCAAGCCACTGTGTGTATGTGTCTTTATTCTGGGTATTGGTGTCATTTTGAAGGAATAACATATAGTAGGTTAGAGAGAATGGATCAAATGAAGAAACACTGAATGGTTCAGTACCTGTGAGTGACAGGTGCCCTCCTCCTGTGGGTATTGGCTGCTCTACCAAGCCTTCTCACACTGGCCTAACAGGCTGAAGATTCTGTTTATAATGGTCATTCTTGGAATCCTCCACCATTCCCCATCATGGGATGAAGGCTGTATGCTTAGTGCAGCAACTTGGACATGTATCCACATTCAAAAAGCTGGGGGGAAAGAAAAAATAATTAATCAAAAAACTCAAACCAGGATTTAATGTGATACGGACACACTTGAATTTATCACAGTTATGGCATATCCTTATAAAAGGGAAAAAAAATAACACAATGTTTTGACTGCATTTTAGTTTAATTAGGAATGGATTCTTTTCTCCGTTTCATAGTCTGGGTTATCAGGTGCCCCCTCATAGGGAATGTAATGTAGTTGCAGATGATATTCATTGGGTAGATGAGAAGATGCGGGAATTGCATTAACCAGGCAAGGAAATAGAATAGGAAATCTTCTTAGGATTTGTCAAATGCTTCCATGTTTGGTAGGGAATGCTCATGTCTTCAGCAGGTGCCCATTGTATTGCCTGTAATTTCTCCCCTATCCTATCCTGGCAGTTTTCCAGTCCAAGCCTGCCTAGGTCAGTCCAGGACTGTCCTCTCACAGAGTGGGATGTCACATCAATATAATCAGAAACCTAATTATAGTGGCATAACTATCGGAGGGTATAGAAGCAGGGTGTAGGACAGGTTTTGTAAATATCGTACCTATAGTACCCAAATCTGATGTAATACATTTGCCTCCTCATTATGTCACATGAAGAGGTCGAAGGTTGTGGCTGAATAAAACAGGTAGAAATAAAACTAGTAAATTGGAGGTCCTTTAAAAGGGGTTGTTCACCATTAACCTGTAACTCTTAGATGTACAAAATATTATTCTGTGACAATTTGCAATCAGTCTTCATTATTTATTATTTGTAGTTTTTTTTACTTATTTTACTTTTTGTTTAGAAGCTCTATAGATTGGAGTTTCAGAAGCTATCTGGTTGCTAGGGTCCAAATTACCTTTGCAACTATATATATATATATATACTGTATATATATATATATATTCCTAACCTGCTTCTGATTGACAGCAGATATACTGACATAGGTATGCTGTTACTGTACCTTTATCAGGTGGTACCTGGGGTACACAGGGTAGAGATTGCTACCTAGACAAGTCCAAAAGTGAAGGAGTGGTTCTACCGGATGTTGAGTCACGGTACCTATGCCAATGTGGTTGCTCCAACCAGCACTACGGAAGTTGTCTATAGACTGCAATGTAGCAGCCTTTTCTCAAATATAGTACACATCTAGAAATTAAAGGTGCAAAAGTGAAAACGTCTCCCCCTTGCATAACATGCCTCTAGCATTTAAAGTCTCTTGATGAGATAACAGATTTGTGGAGGGAGCCGGGCTAGTTAGTGACCATAAAAATACTAAGTGGCCTCTAATTCCCCTTACATGTTTGGGTCTTGGAATCATGTTCTTACAATTTGCTCTCTTTGCTGCTGCCTAAATCACCAGCACAGAAAGATGTATACTTTATGTATAATTAACAAACAGCATACTTCAATATAGAAAATAAACCACATTGTGATTAAAAATCATTTTTTCTCTTTAAGATGCAGGGGCTTCCCAGTCAGTAGCCTGGCTGCCTGCAAATTGAACTATACACAGACCTGGGGCATAACTTTGAGGGGCAAGCATCCAAACCCCTGCCATAGCAACAAAATCATGGGCAACCCACTACCTGCCAATTTAAGGTGATTCCTAAAGTGTCTGTTAACTATGGAAAGGGTGACAATACATTTCTATATTAAGAAGAAGGAATATCTCCAGGAATGTCTCCAGTGTTTCCAGTACCAGTAATTACTGTGTTCGGTAATTTTGTGAAGGCATAGCAGACGATGGGGGCAGAAAAAAACCTGCTGTTGTAACCCATAGCAACCATTGAGAAATTAGCAAAGATAAGTCATCCTCTTATCTACAAGAGCTTTTTGGATGATTTCTAGCTATGCCCATACACATCCTGGCCATGGTCTATTATGAGGTATCAGCTGAGGGGGTTATCCACAGAGGATTCAACAATTCCCCATAGGGAGATTAGTCACCAGTCGTTAAATCTCCACTACTGCCAGAGACCAAAATGCCTTCCCATGTTCAATAAAGTGAATGCCAGTGGGAAGGCATATGCAGCATTTTGTTTTCCAGCGACGGCCAAAGTTTCCTCCTGCAGGATAAAAAAAAAAGCAAAAGGGATGCCGTAATGCACATGAGACTATGGTAAATATATGAGAACAAAATTCACAAGAACATAAGAAGACATTTTACAGAAAATTAAGAAATATTTTTGTGGCTACACATTAATTCCCACATACTTAATTAAAGGAGAAGGGAAGCTACTGAGGCAGTATATTGCCAATAGATTGACCACAATAGTGCAAGATAGAATGCTATATTTATTCCGTAGAATGCTTTACCATACCTGAGTAAACAGCCCTAGAAGCTCTTTCTGTTTCTTTAGGATAGCAGTACCACATTAGGTTGGTGTAGGGTTACCACCAGGCCGGTTTTCACTGGCCCAGTCGGTTAAACACTAGCTACGGCCGGGCCAGAGTTACAAATTTCTTTAAAAACCTGACTCTGATTATTGCCCCCTTACTGTCTACAACATGCCCATAATGGTCCCTTACCCCTTTGGGTGATAGCAGACAGGAGCCCTACTGTGGGTGGCTCACCTCCCGAAAATGCTTTTCCAGTGTCAATAATGTAGATCGACCAGTGGAAAACCATGCAAGTTGCTTTGGCTTTCCCAATTTGCTGAAATTTGCCTGTGGTGACTACGGAAAACGAATCGATGTGTATGTTTTCCCACCCACAATTTACATTATTGCCAAAGAATTTGAGAGATATGTCACCTGCGGTAGCGCAGATTCAACCAAAGGCTACAAATCTCTCCATCGGCCATCACCCTTAGGAGTAATCTTCCTGCAACTTTGCAACTGTGGTCAGCAGAGCTAGGATTCTGTGTGTCACAGTCTTTCACTTGATTGCTGAAGGCCAAGGGTCTAACTCTGGATACCCAGGCCCCCTGCCACCCACACCTGAAGGCCCCGCAATAGTGGGACAGAAAATAGGGTGGCAGAAACCTCCAATCACCACTGGTGTGCTCTGTGGTAGGGGGTCTCGGTTTCTCCTTAGCCCCCTCACTCTGTGCTGCTTCCACTGTATTCACTTCTTACACAGCTCTTAAGCAGAGATTTTCTCTGCAAAGGTGTTTTTTTTTTTTTAAAAAAAAAAGTTAAAAAACAATTCTAAAGTAACAGCATGACAATATTTACATTGCAGCACTGGCAATAATCTGCAACCTGATCTGTTTCCCACGGTATGCTTTTAATTTTATTTACAGTCACATCTTCACTTATGTAATGTCTTCTCATAACCACTAGGTGGCAGTTTTAACTATCCAGATACTAAGTGACTGGGCAACCAAGGTAAAATTACTTTTGGTGTAAAATTCTTGCAAAATTTCCAGCAGGACATTGTATTCCCACATATTACCTTCAGAACATTAAGCAACTTGACTGCTTAATGTTCTGAAGGTAATATGTGGGAATATAATGTCTTCATAAACATTAAATTCCCCCCAAAACATTTTCTGGACAGCAGAATGCTGTAAATAACTTTAGCGATTTAACAAATACGGAGCAGTTTGCTTTTATATTCTACCTGCTAAAACAAGATGTTCCATATATAGGCATCTATGTAAAGGCAATTGATCCTCACTAAGATGTTACCCTGTAGAAAGACATAGATAACAGCTTACATGTCATTTTCAACATTTTGGTAACTTCCAGTATGATGTAGATGTAGAACTCCTCTTGCTCTCAATGCCTCATTCTCTTTCTCTCTTGCAGCTGGGCCCTTATAGGCATAGTGAAGGTAGAGGGTCTTAATGTTAAATTCAATCCCTAACAATTTCATAGGAAATCTTGGGTGCCAGGGGTTCTTAAACAAAAAACAACACAGCTATTGAAAAAGAAAAGAAAAAGAAGGGATGTCACTTATTAGACTGAACATTGATATCACATTATGCAGCATCTATCACTGATAGATCATTCCATCTCATCAAATATACAATGGAGTGTCAGCTCCTTCACAGGGTAATCTTACAATGGGCATTTAGACACACTGTCAGCGATTGCCTCCCATGGAATATAAACTAACTTGGATCCCTTTTCTCTGAGGTCTCTACTCGGTGTCACAAAAGGAACAAATCCCACACTGTTTAGCCCTTCTCAGTGGAGCACAGGCTTGCTCATACTTAATAACTAAATACCCTGCCGGTCTCCCATACCTTTAGTGTGCTAAGACAGGAGCTAGACTAACAATAACTAAAGCATGGTGATTCTCACAGTCCCCTACCCAATTCCCACTAAGGTGTTTGGTCTAGCTTAAGGCTTCTCATTAATCAGGGCTCCTGCCCCCCGTCTCTCCCTGAGGCCTCTCTCTTCGAGCAGTCCAGCAGCACCCACCCCAGCTACACAAAGTGGGGTCCAAAGGGGAATCTGGGTATCACCCTCTCTTCACAGATGGAACACACCCCTCAAACAGGGCACTGTCATGGAGCTTGGGGTGCAACAAATCCAATATTTTAGGGTTCAGAAAAATGCAGAATATTCTACAAAAGTTTTTGTTGAATGCTAAAACCAATCAAAACTAATCTGCATATTAAAATTTGAGAGAAATCGAAATGTATTTCATCTGTGAACATTGTTATTATTGTAATGTAGCTTTTTGTTTATTCCATCTTTAATTTGTCTTTCATTATGTCATTAAAATCATTGCCTGGTTGCTCAATAGTTCATAACGCAATGCTGGAGAATAGAGGTCCGAAAGAGCAAAACGTGAAATAAAAACAGATAAATGCAAATTGTCTGTGTCACTGGATACTAAACTGTGATTTAACTAAAATAAACTATTCCTTCACCCTTTAAATGGCTGGGTATTTTCTATTTACAAAGCACCTGGAAACATATAATCATTGGTTATGGCAACTCTTTTATGCTGGCAAGGTAGATTCTGCATCAATGGCAGTTAAGGGATGAATTTTTTGTTACGGGCACAAGCAGCTGTCAGTCATTCTAAACATACGGGTTTAAAAAATTTGTTACTTGATATACAGTAGGTGAGTACATGGTGGCTCAGTAGGTAGCACTGCTGACCTTGCTACACGTGTGGATCTGGCCATTTATGGCCCCCTTTACAGATTTAATGCAATGACTATAACATTTCAGTATCCAATTTTCCTGTTTATTAAACCTTATCTAATGAGCCTGCCTTTTCTAAAATATAATCATTAGAGGTCTGGCAATGCAGCTATAAAAACAAATGGTACCCTTAGGATTGGCTTGTGGCCCATAATATACACTAGCATGGGCAGCTTTTAATTGTTCTGTATATTTGCACTCTCTGCAGCCAACAACCCCCCCAAATTCCTTCATATACACTTACAATTACACTACAGTAACCAGTGGCAGAAACCACAGAAGAGAGCTTTTTTTGCGTGAGTCAACCTGCTGTACAGGTATGGGGACCCATTATCAAGAATGCTCGGGACCTGGGGGTTTTCGGATAAGGGGTCTTTCCGTATTTTGGATCTCCTACCTAAAGTCTGCAAAAAACATTATTTAAACAGTAATTAAACCCAACAGGATTGTTTTGCCTCCAATAAGGATTCATTCTATCTTAGTTGGCATCAAGTACAAGATACTGTATTATTATTACAGAGAAAAAGGAAATAAGTTTTAAAAAATGTAAATTAGAGATTTGAGATAAATCAATAAATCATTGCTACCACCGAAAAGTAATCTCCTGCAAATGCTTTCCCACTAGCAATAATGTAAATCCCCAGTGGGAAACATATGCGGTGGGAAAGTGACCACAGAGTAAAGGGGAAAAGCCAGGTTTTTGAAAAATGTAGTTTTGGCTGTACTGTGCATGCACACCTGGCACCAAGAAGGAAGAAGCAGGAAGAAGACCACTCTGAGGTGCTCCCTGAGAAGTACCCCAGGCAGGGGCAGTTTTCTGCCAACAGGAGTACCGGCCCGGGTTATCTGGTTTATTCCCTCACCCCTTTATCTTTAATCTCTCTGACAACTGTGTGCTTCTTCAAAACATTACTAGGTGATTTAATAAATATGCAGAGGGTTTCCCTGTTTGCTTGCTCCATTGTGCCATTAATTCTCCTTTAAACTTTAGAATGAGTCAGCTCACTAGTTTGGACAGTTATATTGCATTATCTTTGCAAGGACTCAGTTTAATGAATTTGTACCCCTAGGCTGCATGGGTGCTTGCCCTACCTTCCCCCCCCCCAACCTCCTTTGCACGCTTTCCCATCTCCCCCGTGGCATGGTAGTCCCAGAATTTTGCTGTCCTAGGCCCAGGCCTGACGCAAATCTGGGCCTAATCTTTGGAACATATTTTTATCATTAAGTCCAAGATTTATGGTATGGGTTAAACTTAGCAAACTGAAACAGCCTACAGAGATATTTCGGCTATGGGTTGAACTTAGCAAAATGAAAGCAGCCTACAGAGATATTTCGGCTATGGGTTGAACTTAGCAAAATGAAAGCAGCCTACAGAGATATTTTTGCTATGGGTTGAACTTAGCAAAATGAAAGCAGCCTACAGAGATATTTCGGCTATGGGTTGAACTTAGCAAAATGAAAGCAGCCTACAGAGATATTTCGGCTATGGGTTGAACTTAGCAAAATGAAAGCAGCCTACAGAGATACAGAAGAAGGAGGTTATTTTATACAGCAGGTATCCATAACCTTTCTTATTCGTGAGCCACAGTCAAATGTAAAAAGGCTTGGGGAGCAACACAAGCACCATAAAAGTTCATGGAGGTGCCAAATAAGGGCTAAGATTGGCTATTAGGGAGCCTGTATGCACACTATCAGCTTACAGGGGGCTTTATTTTGTAGTAAATCTTGTTTTTATTCAGCCAAAACTTGCCACCAAGTATGGAATTCAAAAATAACTACCTGGTTTGGGGGCACTGACAGCAACATCCAAAGGGGTTGGTGAGCAACATGTTGCCCCCGAGCCACTGGTTGGGGACCACTGCAACATGTTGCTCATGAGCCACTGGTTGGGGACCACTGTTATACAGGTATGGGAACTAATATCCTGATTGTTTGGGACCTGATCTCTCAAAATGAGAGATTTTATCCATCATTTGGATCACCATAATTTGCACTAAGCTGTCACTGCTTACCATGTATCAGGACATAACAAACCGTATAGTTTATAACTTTATTGGTAAAGTACCTTAAAGATAGCAGGTCCCATCGCTATGAGCTCCTTGTTGAAAAGGCTGATTGCAAAGGAAGCCAGAAAACCGTAAAGGCAGAGGATACTGAAGACTGAAAGCACAGCAACTAAAGGACACAATAAGAGAGTCAAAATATTATTGTTTACTTACAGTCACAAGCAGTAACACCAAACAGAAACACAAAACGAAAAGTGTTTTATAGCAATTAGAATGTAATGAATACCAAACCAAATCCAAATCTGCATATGCAAACAAAGGCACAGAAGCCATTAAAGCAACCGCACGAGCAGCGCATGGTGAAAAATGTTCAACTTCTACATTTCTGTGGCAAAACTTCACATGATTATAAGGATTTGGATTCCATTTGGCCATGACCGTGGATTCAGAAATTATATGATTAAATAGAACATTAAGGGGAATCCAATAGTGAATGCCCCCCAACAGATCATGTTCCGACAAACTGCACAACCCCCCAGAATATATAAGAATAGCGTGCCATGTCTATAAAGGTTTTACAAACATAATTACATTAATACTTTCTCTATATAAGCCACTCACAAAAATTATTAGAACAGAAATGGATCAGCTTGGAATTATCTCTGCAGTTACAAAATACCGGCTATAGTTTAGAACATGGAATAAAAAAATACTGTGTTTCACTGCTGTGCATGTCTGTATGCCATCAGCAAGCAGAATGGAAATGTTTGTAGGTTTATGATAACTTGTGGAATGCCCTTCCTGGAGATGTGGTAATGGCAGATTCTGTTAATGCCTATAAGAGGGGCCTGGATGAGTTCTTGAACAACCAGAATATCCAAGGCTATTGTGATACTAATATCTACAGTTAGTACTAGTGGTTGTATTTATAGTTTATGTATGTGAGTGTATAGATTGGTAGGTGTGGGTTAGGTGTGCTGGGTTTACTTGGATGGGTTGAACTTGATGGACACTGGTCTTTTTTCAACCCTATGTAACTATGCATAATAATAAAGGTTTGGGATAAAAAAGTATTTAAGAACTAAGTAGCTTTACTACAGGTACAGGACCTGTTATCCAGAATTCTTGGGACCTGTGGTTTTCCGTTTAAGGAATCTTTCCATAATTTGGAAATCCATATGTTAAGTCTACTAAGAAATCAATTAAATATTAAATAAACCCAAAAGGATTGTTTTGCCTCCAATAAGCATTATTTGTATCTTAGTTAGGATCACATACAAGGTACTGTTTTATTATTACAGAGAAAAAGGGAATATTTTCTTAAAAAACTGAATCATCTGAGTATAATGGAGTGAATGGGAAATGGCCTTCCCAAAATTTGGAGCTTTCTGGATAACAGGTTTCCGTATCTGGATAACGGATGCCATACCTGTACATGCATGGGGTTATTAAGAAATTCCCAATACTGGTTAAAATGCTACTAATGCAGAATGATAGGTATGTTTGATCTGTTATATGTAATGAACGTTAGTGTATCATTCTATCAGTCTTTTTGTAATAAAATATTAAACTACTTTAACCACTAAAAATGCCAAGTTATAAACATAATAAAAGTACCGGGATTCATTCCCTCGCCCTGCTATTTCTGACTTACCAGCAATGATGGGTGTATGGGTGCTGCTAGTTCCCACGTATCCCCAGAGCAGTTTAGGTGCGCTACACTGTATTTTGTAAAGGGGGGGTTAACCTTCAGGGTAACTTTTAATTTATCTATTAATGGACAATTCTTTGCAACTTTTTAACTGGTCTTACATTTTTATTTTTCAGTTTTTTAATTATTTGCCTCCCTATTAGTATTTATTATATTATTACAAGTACAGGTTGTAGATATTGGTGTTTTAGGTTTATGCTATAAACACGTTAATATTAAGTATTATCAAAGAACAAAGATTTAAAACAGGACACAGGCACAGAACAACTGATATCACAGGATGATTTTAGACATCAAGACCAGAAGTCTTGACACTATTTGCTTGGGTCTTAGAATGTTTATATGGAACATGGAATGTATCAGATGTCTCCGGGCACAGGTATTCCTAGTGACTTCATGGGTATAGGCCATTCTATTTGCTTGGGTCTTAGAATGTTTATACAGAATAAGGAATGTATCAGATGTCTCCAGGCACAGGTATTCCTAGTGACTTCATGGGTATAGGCCATTCTATTTGCTTGGGTCTTAGAATGTTTATACAAAATAATGAATGTATCCGAAGTCTCCGGGCACAGGTATTCCTAGTGACTTCATGGGTATAGGCCATTCTATTTGCTTGGGTCTTAGAATGTTTATACAAAATAATGAATGTATCCGAAGTCTCTGGGCACAGGTATTCCTAGTGACTTCATGGGTATAGGCCATTCTATTTGCTTGGGTCTTAGAATGTTTATACAAAATAATGAATGTATCCGAAGTCTCTGGGCACAGGTATTCCTAGTGACTTCATGGGTATAGGCCATTCTATTTGCTTGGGTCTTAGAATGTTTATACAGAATAAGGAATGTATCAGATGTCTCCAGGCACAGGTATTCCTAGTGACTTCAAGGGTATAGGCCATTCTATTTGCTTGGGTCTTAGAATGTTTATACAGAATAAGGAATGTATCAGATGTCTCCAGGCACAGGTATTCCTAGTGACTTCAAGGGTATAGGCCATTCTATTTGCTTGGGTCTTAGAATGTTTATACAGAATAAGGAATGTATCAGATTTCTCCCGGCACAGGTATTTCTAGTGCAAGGTTAAGAAAGTGACAAATAGTCTTAGAATAACCAACTACACAAATACCATACAGGTCAATGTGCTAAGACAGTGAGACACTTAAAGGGAAACGAAAGGTAAAGTCACTTGGGGGTGCCAAAATGTTAGGCACCCCCAAGTGACTTTAACCGCTTACCTCGTACCCCGGGCTGGTGCCCCTGTTGGGAGAAAACAGCACCAGCCCGGGGCACCTGGAGCGGATCGTTTCCGTGTTCTGGCTTCCTTTTCCGGAATGCCAGCGGTGGGCGCATGCGCAGTAGAGTGAAAAGCCGACTTTAATGTTTAAGTTCGGCTTTTCACTCTACTGCGCATGCGCGCGCAGCGAAACAGAAGGAAGGAAGCGCCGGCAGCTACCCCGGGCTGGTGCTGTTCCCTCCTCACAAACAACCATGATGACTGGATGCCATTGGATCAGCCCCACGTAGAAAGAAATGGTTAAATAGCAACATTTTTGTACTTCAATTTGTTCCCCTCCTCACCAAACGTCCTCACCAACTTTCAGCTCATATGAGTTATTATTATACTATGTATTGTAATACTCTGTATTAATGTATACCTCAATAAAAGCTGTCTGGTTAATATCCTGAGTGAATGGGAATGGTTCTAGTCAGGTCCAGGGGGAACTTTGGGGCCAGGCTCGATTCGAGTAAGTATTTATTTAAATCCAAAGGTGAGTTACACACTGTGGCCAAGAATCATATATCCCTAGTGGAGAATCATATGGGAAGACGAGTACATATGAACCCAGTATTCCGAGCAATGAATACCGACATTTCGGAAGAGAAAAACACATTGTCAAATGCGACACAGGTAGGGGATTCATTATCTGCAATCCTGTTATTCAGAAATCTCCGAATTACGGGAAGGCCATCTCCCATGGACTCCATTTTAATTAATTCAAAACATTTTAAACATATTTCCTTTTTCTCTGTACTAATAAAACAGTACTTTGTACTTGATCAAAGCTAAGACATAATTAACCTTTATTGGAGGCAAAACAATCCTATGTTAAAAGATTTTTTTGTAGACAAAGTATGGCGATCCATATAACAGAAAGACCCCTTAACCTGGAAAACCCCAGGTATCGACCATTCTGGAGAGGTTTCAAACCTGTACAAATACTGTATATGAGCAGATGCAAGGACACACACACTTTCGATAGAGATCTGAACTCTGTGTATGTGGCATAGCTGCTAAATTGTCAGTCGCGATGGCAACACTACCCAAATTTCCACAGGGCAGTGATGGGGGCTTTATGTACAACTCCTAGAGAATGAAGGATTTTCCTGGTGTTATTAACTGTTGTGCCTCTATATATGAGCTGCTGCACTGAGGCAAAATGGCCCATTGTTAATAACTGAGCCGCCAAGGTGTAATGTTTTTTTTTTTATCAGGGCCATAACAATAGGGGTCCCGGAGTGTAAGGGCTTGTAAACACAGAGCATTTTTTAATGCGTTTACAAACGTAGCAAGGCATGTTTCTGTCAGTTCCAAACGCAACCTTCTATTCTACTGATTTATAAATTGGGTCAAGTGCAAGAGAATGCAGTATGTTGTGTCTAAATAAAAACGATGACATGTAAATAAAGTTAAACACAACTGAACGCTCATACAGCCAGGCAGAATATAATGGGATCAATTAGCGAATGTGTTTAGGTGCATCAAACATGCGCGTCAAACACATAACAAAAACCGCCCATGTGTACGAGCCTAAAGGGGCCCAGTTAAACACTAAATTAATTTCTGTTTGGGATAAGGGAATCTTCCTGGGGTTACGAGGCCTCTGGAAAGATTTTGCTGTAGGGCCCTTGTACTTTTAGTTACACCGCTGGTTTTCTGTAAGATCTAGACATCTGTGTATGTACTGCCATCTGCTGGAAACAGAGAATGCAGCATTTAGTTATTAGTTACAAGAAACATTCACTCATTTTTGGGGGGGAATGTAACATAGCTTGTTAACGGAAAAAATGGTCGCAGTGGGCCTAAAAATTCCCGTTGCAAACAAATTTGCCTTTGTGCGAATTTAAAATACCTTTTGCGAAGCCTTTGCCCCTCATATGAAAGTAGGATAGAGATTGTGAATTTTTTAACTTGAATTTTTTCAGTTCAGAATTTTATTATATTCCACTGTATATATTTTATACGTATGATTAATGAATAATATTTTAATGGTATATGAATACGTTCTGTTGCTCTTAATGCTGGTATCATTATTGCCATTTATTTCTTTAACTGGAACCCAGTCTATAGCTGGCCATACACGTTCAGATTTTAGTTGTTGTACAACGGATATTGATTGTACGGTTTAATGCAACTAACTAAAATAACGCAAAGATTTAACATTTAATGTTCTGGCCATTAATTTACAGACAACAATCGTAGGACTTACAATAGAAAAGGTATGGGATCCCATACCCGGAAACCCGTTATGCAGAAAGCTCTGAATTACGGAAAGCCCGTCTCCCATAGACTCCATTTTCTTCAAATAATTCAGAATTCTACAGTAAAACTGATTTCCTTTTCCTCTGTAGTAATAAAAAAAAGTACCTTGTAATTGATCCCCACTAAGATATAATTAATAATTAATTAAAACAACCCTATTGGCTTTCATTAATGTCTTATTGATTTTTTAGTAGACTTTAGGTATGGGGATCCAAATTACGGAAAGACCGCTTAACCGTAATACCCTTGGTCCCGAGCATTCTGGATAACGGCTCCTATATCTGTTTTGGCAACAGCATATCTGGAAAAGAAGAAGCTGACCCTTGAGAGGGGAGGGGGATCATCCTTTAAAGGAAAAGGAAAGGCTAATAAAGAGTTAATCTCAAGCTGCAGGCATACTTTCAGTTCTCTCAACAGTGCCCTTAAGTCTCCCCATATTTCACCTGTTCAGAAGATCAGAAGCCAAACAGGAAGAAAAAATGCTGAGCTGTGTAAAGAAAGTTCCCATAATGCCTCACTTCTGCACAGACACAGAGACCAAACTGAACATGCTCAGTTAGTAAGACTATGAGTCAGCTTCCTCCTGATTGGCTCAGATCCGCATTCCTAAGGGGGGGAGTGAGTTCTTAGCATTCTTGAGGGAGGGGGTTGCAGGAGAGAGGAGAGAACAGAAAGCTGCATGTCTGTGGCACAGGAATTCCAGACATAGAGAAATCTTTTGACAGAGAAGTCAGTCCGTTACAACATATATAGTAAGAAGCGATGCTCGGAATGTGGTAACATACTGAATGCACTCACGAGCAGCAGAAAAACAATGCAAGGGCACATTAAGGCAATTGCCTTTAAATAGTGGTGCCGCTTTACGGCTCATCTACAACCACAAGTTCAGCCGCACTAAAATGAAAATAAATATTACTTTTACTGACTCAGTCTGTTTAAGATACTGCTAAAGACACTCCTTGCACTTCCTTATACAGGTAGAAGATCCGCTATCTGGAAACCTGTTATACAGAAAGCTCTGAATTACAAGAATGCTATTTCATATAGACTCCATTTTAAGTAATTCCCATTTTTAAAAAATGATTTGCTTTAACTCTGTAATAATGAAACAGTACCTTGTACTTCATCCCAACAATCCTATTGGGTTTATTTAATGTTTTAATGGTTTTATACTAAATCTAAAGTTTGGTGATCCGAGCATTCTGAATAACAGGTCCAATACCTGTAGTTGTATTCAGCACCAATGAGCCCTCCCAGCCAGCTCTGGCCAATCATACACCTATTGGGGAAGCCTTGAGCGACCACCATCATGAACGTGGCGGTAATTACTATATATATGTATATAGCTTGGTATATAGCTGCCACAGACTTGGCAAAAGAATCTAAAAATAATTCTATTTACTGGCAATCCCTAACGTGATATTGTGAGCTATTATCCCCAATATCAGTATCATTAGCATGGCATGGGGATTAGCATGTCACTGCAAGAGCCCCAGTTTTGCTCCAGCCCCCACTAGATATAAAAAGCCTCATTAGCATTCTTTAAGCAAATAAACATGAATGAATAAATGAATTATTAAACTGCTATTGGCTAAATAAGTGATAAAAAAATTGATTAAAACTCCCAATATGTTTCTGGACACCCATTATAAACGCATTTAAAAATCCCAGCTGTCAATCATATATTCCTTGCCCTGCCCCTATGCCTGCTTGCTGTGATTGTGTAATTCCAAGACTGAAGGAAACAAAGTTTATATTATTTATATAGTGTAAGTGAAGTTTATTTTGCTTGACAAACACAATAGAAAATAAATTTTTATTTATTTCTAATGACAGGTCCCAATATGCCAGCCTAGTCCCACATTTATACATACAAATATACAGAGAACTGTACACACACAACATAAGCTATCCCATCCAATAATTTCATCTTAATTCACCATAATTTGAATCTTCCTCTCATATGCAGGGCTGCCATCAGTAATCATGGTGCCCCATACTACTAAGTTATCAGGGCCCTATCACCATATTAGCCCACTGGCCAAGTAGGTGGCAGGCCCAGCCAAAAAAATACATTGTTCCTCCTTTGCATAACCACATCCCACAAGCCCAGCCAGTCTTGTGACCCATGTAAACAAACATATACACATGTAAGAACTCTCCGAGCTCTGAGTACCATTTACAAAAGCCTCACTCCAGTTTGGTGGATATGGGCTCGAACTGATGAGCGGTTCGATCTGTGCCCCCTTACGATGTTGTTCTCCTGTGTTCCACAGCACTGAGTACCAGCCATTAGCCCCTATACCAGGGGTGGGCAAACTTTTTTCAAGAAAAACTCTTGCCCCAGTATGCCCCCTTGATCTTCCCCAAGTATGTCCCCTTGATCTTGCCCCAGTATCGCCCCTTGATCTTGCCCCCGTATGTCCCCTTGATCTTGCCAGAGTATGTTCCCATGATCTTGCCCCAGTGTGCCCCCTTGATCTTGCCCCAGTGTACCCCCTTGATCTTGCCCCAGTGTGCCCCCTTGATCTTGCCCCAGTATGCCCCCCTTGATCTTGCCAGGGTACATCCCCTTGATCTTGCCAGAGTACGTCCTCTTGATCTTGCCCCAGTATGCTCCCTTGATCTTGCCCCAGTATGTCTCCTTGATCTTGCCCCAGTAAAGCCCCTTGATCTTGCCCCAGTATGTCCCCTTGATCTTGCACCAGTTTGTCCCCTTGATCTTGCCCCAGTATGCCCCCTTGATCTTGCCCCAGTATGTCCCCTTGATTTTGCCCTGTATGCCCCCCTTGATCTTGCCCCAGTATGCCCCCCCTTGATTTTGCACCAGTTTGTCCCCTTGATCTTGCCCCAATATGTCCCCTTGATCTTGCCCCAGTATGTCCCCTTGATCTTGCCCCAGTATGTCCCCTTGATCTTGCCCCAGTATGTCCCCTTGATCTTGCCCCAGAATGCACCCCTTGATCTTGCCCCAGCATGTCCCCTTGATCTTGCCCCAGTATGCCCCCTTGATCTTGCCCCAGTATGCACCCTTGATCTTGCCCCAGTACGTCCCCTTGATCTTGCCCCAGTATGCCCCCTTGATTTTGCCCCAGTATGCCCCCTTGATCTTGCCCCCATATGCCCCCTTGATCTTGCCAGAGTATGTCCCCTTGATCTTGCCCCAGTGTGGCCCCTTGATCTTGCCCCAGTGTGCCCCCTTAATCTTGCCAGAGTACGTCCCCTTGATCTCGCCAGAGAACGTCCTCTTGATCTTGCCCCAGTATCCTCCCTTGATCTTGCCCCAGTATGCCCCCTTGATCTTGCCCCAGTAAAGCCGCTTGATCTTGCCCCAGTATGTCCCCTTGATCTTGCCCCAGTATTCGCCCCTTAATCTTGCCACGGTATGTCCCCTTGATCTTGCCCCAGTATGCCCCCCTTGATCTTGCCCCAGTATGCCACCCTTGATCTTGCCCCATTTTGTCCCCTTGATCTTGCCCCAGTATGCCCCCTTGATCTTGCCCCAGTACGTCCCCTTGATCTTGCCCCAGTATGTCCCCTTGATCTTGCCCCAGTACGTCCCCTTGATCTTGCCCCAGTATGTCCCCTTGATCTTGCCCCAGTATGCCCCCATTGATCTTGCCCCAGTATGCCCCCTTGATCTTGCCCCAGTAAAGCCCCTTGATCTTGCCCCAGTAAAGCCCCTTGATCTTGCCCCAGTATGTCCCCTTGATCTTGCCCCAGTATTCCCCCCTTGATCTTGCCACGGTATGTCCCCTTGATCTTGCCCCAGTATGCCCCCCTTGATCTTGCCCAAGTATGCCACCCTTGATCTTGCCCCAGTATGTCCCCTTGATCTTGCACCATTTTGTCCCCTTGATCTTGCCCCAGTATGCCCCCTTGATCTTGCCCCAGTACGTCCCCTTGATCTTGCCTCAGAATGCCGCCTTGATCTTGCCCCAGTATGTCCCCTTGATCTTGCCAGAGTAGGTCCCCTTGATCTTGCCCCAGTATGCCCCCTTGATTTTGCCCCAGTATGCTCCCATTGATCTTGCCCCAGTATGCCCCCTTGATCTTGCCCCAGTATCGCCCCTTGATCTTGCCCCTGTATGTCCCCTTGATCTTGCCCCCATATGCCCCCTTGATCTTGCCAGAGTATGTCCCCTTGATCTTGCCCCAGTGTGGCCCCTTGATCTTGCTCCAGTGTGGCCCCTTGATTTTGCTCCAGTGTGCCCCCTTGATCTTGCCGCAGTATGCCCCCTTAATTTTGCCAGAGTACGTCCCCTTGATCTTGCCAGAGTACGTCCTCTTGATCTTGCCCCAGTATGCCCCCTTGATCTTGCCCCAGTAAAGCCCCCTTGATCTTGCCCCAGTACGTCCCTTGATCTTGCCCCAGAATGCCGCCTTGATCTTGCCCCACTATGTCCCCTTGATCTTGCCCCAGTATGCCACCCTTGATCTTGCCCCCATATGCCCCCTTGATCTTGCCAGAGTATGTCCCCTTGATCTTGCCCCAGTATGCCCCCTTGATCTTGCCCCAGTACGTCCCCTTGATCTTGCCCCAGTACGTCCCCTTGATCTTGCCCCAGTACGTCCCCTTGATCTTGCCCCAGTATGCCCCCTTGATCTTGCCCCAGTATGCCCCCATTGATCTTGCCCCAGTATGCCCCCATTGATCTTGCCCCAGTATGCCCCCTTGATCTTGCCCCAGTAAAGCCCCTTGATCTTGCCCCAGTAAAGCCCCTTGATCTTGCCCCAGTATGTCCCCTTGATCTTGCCCCAGTATTCCCCCCTTGATCTTGCCACGGTATGTCCCCTTGATCTTGCCCCAGTATGCCCCCCTTGATCTTGCCCAAGTATGCCACCCTTGATCTTGCCCCAGTATGTCCCCTTGATCTTGCACCATTTTGTCCCCTTGATCTTGCCCCAGTATGCCCCCTTGATCTTGCCCCAGTACGTCCCCTTGATCTTGCCTCAGAATGCCGCCTTGATCTTGCCCCAGTATGTCCCCTTGATCTTGCCAGAGTAGGTCCCCTTGATCTTGCCAGAGTAGGTCCCCTTGATCTTGCCCCAGTATGCCCCCTTGATTTTGCCCCAGTATGCTCCCATTGATCTTGCCCCAGTATGCCCCCTTGATCTTGCCCCAGTATCGCCCCTTGATCTTGCCCCTGTATGTCCCCTTGATCTTGCCTCCATATGCCCCCTTGATCTTGCCAGAGTATGTCCCCTTGATCTTGCCCCAGTGTGGCCCCTTGATCTTGCTCCAGTGTGGCCCCTTGATTTTGCTCCAGTGTGCCCCCTTGATCTTGCCGCAGTATGCCCCCTTAATTTTGCCAGAGTACGTCCCCTTGATCTTGCCAGAGTACGTCCTCTTGATCTTGCCCCAGTATGCCCCCTTGATCTTGCCCCAGTAAAGCCCCCTTGATCTTGCCCCAGTATGCCCCCTTGATCTTGCCCCAGTACGTCCCTTGATCTTGCCCCAGAATGCCGCCTTGATCTTGCCCCAGTATTTCCCCTTGATCTTGCCCCAGTATGCCACCCTTGATCTTGCCCCCATATGCCCCCTTGATCTTGCCAGAGTATGTCCCCTTGATCTTGCCAGAGTACGTCCTCTTGATCTTGCCCCAGTATGCCCCCCTTGATCTTGCCCCAGTATGCCCCCTTTGATCTTGCCCCAGTATGCCACCCTTGATCACGGAAGGGGGCATACAAGGGGGCTCACCTACAGGTATCCTGGGCCAGTGCGTTTTTCTGCTAACAAGAGCACCGGCTTGGGGTATCAGGTAAATAAACACAATTACTGGGGGGGGGCTAAAATGTTGGCACCCCCCCAGTGATTATACCTTTCCTTCTCCTTTAAAGGCATAGTTCACCTTTAAATTAAAGTATAATATAGAGAGTTCTTCTCTGAGACAATTTGCAATTGGTCTTCATTTTTTATTTGTGGCTTTTGAATTATTTAGTTGCTTGTTTAGAAGCTCTCCAGTTTGGAATTTTGGCAGCTATCTGGTTGTTAGGGTTCAATTTAGCCTAGCAACCAGACAGTGGTTTGAAAGAGAGACAGGAATGTGAATAGAGGAGAGCCTTAATGAAGAGATAAATAATAAAGGCAATGAAATTGTAAACCCAGAGCAATATTTTCTTGGCTGCTGGGGTCTAAAACCCACATTCTGGAGTTGACCAGCTGCTATAAACAATAAAAAGCCATTATTTGTATACAAACAGAAGGATTTGTATACAGCGCTCAGTTTGCCTTTAACTTAGCTAATTAATAGTAACAGTAAAAGGTAAAAAAAATCTTTACTTTAAAATAACAAAAACCTGGAAAAGGCATTGAGGGAACTTCCATAATATCACCTGGCACAGTGTTTCACAAGCCTGAGTGCACACAGAGTTAAAAACTATTTGATGATAAAACATTTCTAAATAATATTTGCAATTTGTTGTCATTAACAGAAAATAATGTTTTATTAAATATTTAGATAGAACTGACTTTTAGATTCCCTCTCCCTGCAAGGCAGCCAGGGACGTCCCCCACCAACCTGACCACATGATCACCACTGCACATGCTTCTTCCTTGCTTGTCTTCCTCCTTTATTTGCATATCATTGGCTGAATCGTGACAGCCAATCAAGTCAGATCAAGGGTATGCAAAAGGGAAGAATGCACAGTAGACTGATGCGTGTGCTGCTGGGTTGAACTTGCAACATCACAAATCTACAGGCAGGATCTTTTACAGCCAGGGCGTTGCCAATCCCTCTGGTTTGGGCAGAAAGTTTATTGATAATGTTCTTGTCCATGCCACCTTTCCAGCAAATATATTGTTAACTAAATGCAAAAATTACATACATTGGAAAATATATAGTTTTTGTAAGTATTTTGAAGGTAAAGATCTATCTAGCAAATTAATATTAATGGTGGATTGAGAAAAGAGAATCTATAAGTTATATCCCAGTGATAGGTCCTGAAACAATATACAGGTATTGGACCCCTTATCCGAAAACCCATTATCCATAAAGCTCCAAATTACGGAAAGCCTGTCTCCCATAGACTCCATTTTAATCAAGTAATTCAGATTTTTAAAATTGATTTCTTTTTTCTCTGTAAAAATAGAACTGTACCTTGTATTTGATCCCAAGTAAGATATAATTAATCCTTACTGGATGCAAAACAATCCTATTGGGTTTAATTAATGTTTTATTGGTTTTTCAGTAGACTTAAGGTATGAAGATCCAAATTACAGAAAGACCCCTTATCCGGAATACCCTTGGTCCCGAGCATTCTGGATAATGGGTCCTATACCTGTACAATCAAATAACAAAGTACTTCAGTGAAATAAACAGACCATTTATTGGCTCAACATCAAACAAACAATTCAAAAATACGCAGTAAACATACTATACCAAACAATGGATAGGTGCATCCCAGTGCCTCATGGTACCCACTCTCCTAAATTATTTCACTGAAATACTTAGCTTATATCATATCTAGATAGATCTTTTAGCAATCTGTTGGCAAAAAGCTCAAAATTTGACTCTTATAGTGAAGAAAACACAGTTGCACTTTCTAAAATGGTAAGCCCAGTGTGGGGTAAGAGCAGGCCAAGACTGGCAATCTCTAGATCAATGGCTGCTGTAAGATGCCATAGACACTATTTAGTGGGTTGGTTGAGCCCCTGTGTACTTGAAATGCTAGGCCTCAGTCCAGATAGGGGGATTGGCATTGGGAAAGCAGCTTTGAGGCAGCATGGTGAGCAGAATATCTTCTAGTGCAGATAACACAATTGTGCTTTCTGCACTAGTGATGTGGTCCACCTTCAATTTACTCAGAAACTGAAACGGTAAGCCTGGAGTGGGGTGAGAGAAACTGGCATTAGAAAAACAGCCTCATAGAGGCCCAGAGAGCAGAACCTAGTCAGGTTTCAGATGTTTCACATTCAAGTACACCGTGAGTCGGAACAAGAATGGAATGGCAATGGATGCTATATGAATTTAGGTCGATCGTGGAAGAAACTTTAATGACAGAGGTGCATGTTTTTTACTATACTTACTCTATATGTAAGTTAATTCCACAATCGACCTAAATTTATGTAGCATCAGCGCAGTATTTTTACAGCACCTAAAGCACAACCAAACCCCATCCGCCAAAATAAGTAAAATACCATGGTTTGGTTATGAATCCACTTCTAAATGTAATATCTATTAACTAATCAGGGTTTAAAAAATTGCAAAAAGGTATTGCAGACATACTTTTTTGACTTACTGAACTAAATGTTGTGCTTTTTTGAATTCAGAATGGCCAATAAATTTATAAAAAGTACAAACAGTTTTCAAAACTACTAAACAAAAAGGAAAAAAGAATGAACTACCGTTCTATACAAATCTTCATTGCTGCTGTCACACTTCTGCTGCACTTGTTCCTCCAAGAAATATATACGTAGTTTTAAGTTGAAGTTCTCTTTTTTCAGGTCAGCTATTTGCTGTAAAAGGAAACATTATATTCATAATAAATATATAAACCAAGAACACGGCAAAACAAAGATAGCAAAAGTTTTCTTTACTATTATACTATGAAATAGTAACTTATCCTTACCCTTAAGCCAGAGGTCAACAGTTTTAAATATTTAGGGGTTTCAAGGAGTAAATAAGGGTACGCTCCTCAGCTGTGCCTTTTTAATATATAGGCACTTATGGGTTCCTACCCACGCCAGATACTTGCAGGTACATCCACTGGCAAAGCTAAGGCGGGGAGAGGGGTACCTGTTCCTTTCCTGATCAGCGCATGTAAAGTACACAAACTACACTGCACATATTAAGGTCACCAATAGGGGGAGGGAGTTCAGAGGTCTGGTTGTGTAGGGAGGCACTAGACAGAAATACAGACCTACGCTTTAGTAACTTACTCCAGACCAAGTCAAACCTTGTATGGTGCACTCATGAGGTCATGCCCAATTATTTTTGCCTGTCTAGTGCAGGTCTCCAAGCATTAAACTTGGAAAAGCCAAGACTGCGGCAGTCACCACCACCCCAGTTTCTACTAAACTGGTTAAGCTTCATAGCAGTAGATGATAAAATACTTGGCATGTGGCTTGGCCTGCTTCCTCTGACCTTGCTTAGCAACAACCTACATGCAATCAAGCATGTTGCATGGTTTTGAATACTTGCGTGGAAAGTTGTATGAGACATCACAAAAAGGGAGAATATGGAAAATAAAAAAGTATTTCATTGTATAACCCAGGACAAAGAGGCATACACCAACACAGAACTAATGCTTTATTCACAATCACAAAGTGGCAAGCCTAAACTGATTATTTAACGACTGAGTATATATCTATATAAATACCAGGAAATAAAATAAAATATGCTTTTTGTTTGGAGTACTACATTTATACATCATTCACGGCATTCCTTGCCCTAGGAGGAGAATACAGACTAAGGTCCCCATCACATTTCCACACAGTAGGGTTAATTTTATAAGGAACCAACTAATCTGCCAGTATGTTTTTGCACTGTGGAACTGCAAAGCAGCAGTGCTACCCACAAAGTTAGGCTGGGGAAGATTGTAGCATCAACAATACCAGTTATAACCCTTGAAGGGATTAAATGGTAATGGATGAACTTACTTCTTTAGTTATCTCAAGTTAGGAATGTTAAAAGCTCAGTATACCCTTGGAGAAGGCTGCACTGTCTATGAAAAATAACAAGCAAGATTTGCTGCAATTGTTTCCCCCCCTGGAATCTTTCCCCCAATGACATTTACAGTGTTGTTGTACAAAAACAACCTGGGATAATTCTGCAAACTTTTTTTTTTTATGGGGGGGGGCACAATGTATGTCTCATTATATTTTGACCCACACAACTACATGCAACTTTATATTGTATTTTAATATGCATCAAAAGCCTAAAAATGGTCATTTGTTTTACTACTCGGAACAACATTTACTTAGAAAATGAAAGTAATATATTGTTTAATACAATAAATAATATATGTTTCTTTATTAAAATATCAAAAACATGTGTTTAGCTTAAGCTCTGTTCACTGAGCTAAACCATTAGTGTGTAATAAGATGGTAGATTAGGAAGCATACTTAAGTTGTTTTTATGGAAAATTTTAAAAATTCTGGAAAGGAAAACATGTCTATGTTAAATAATTTTTAGCTGCATACCTACAAAATGAACTTACCTTTTCAAAAGGTCAAGAGGCCTCTGAGGAAGTGCACTGTCACGAAACGCGTAAGACCTCAAGCTGTGTTTTTTAGATGTGCAAATAAAGGTTGATCGATTTTAATATCACCTGTTGCGGCTTTTTTATGCTGACCTGGAGTGAAGTTTTACAAAATGAACTTAACTTTTCAAAATCCTTCATTGTACAAGCCCTATTCACTGCTGCTTGTTCATATGCAGAAAATTCTTTGGAAAATAAGGGAACAAGATTTAGTTTAGACACAAGTATTATGATATTTTAAAGACTTTTGAGATGAAACAATATAATTTTCTTTTAAATAAAAAACAAAATACATACCATTGCTACCACTACAATCATCTTAATTGCCTTTGTGAAGCAAAATACTGGTAGAACTGAAAAGACATGATGGCAAAAGAAAAATTATAAGATAGTAATTTCATTAAAGGACTAAACTATTTTAAACTTTTTTTTACTATAAATCCCTTTCCTGACTCCTAAAGGCAGCATTTAGAGAGACGTCTCTACCTGTAGGTAGCAAAAATACCAATCCCAAAATTGAAATTACCTCCCCATCAGCTGATCTAGGATACAATTTAAATTAGTGATTAGCACCTAGAGAAGTAGCAAAATTTAGAACACTACTTCCTCGAGGGCTCCAAACTCTAGCAAAGGTTTAATAATTTGACCACAAGGCTGTATAAATTTGGTCCACTGCTTCATCTGCCCAAAAGACTAAAGGTGGCCATACACGTAGCAATTCAGATCTTTCGTGTGACCATTGGCCGCATGAATGGTCGCTTCCACCCTCCACTGGTGTTCAAGGGCTAAATCATCAGATATGGAGGTAGAAACAATAGAAATGCTACCTCCACCTGCCGATTCAGCCCTGAACGTAGATTTTGCTCAGGTGCCTTCAATGGCCACCTTTAATCTGATTTGCCTTGTAAATTTCAAACTCACATCTGTCCCATAGTGTTTCCCTTACTTGGAAATGGAACCGACGCTATTCCTGTCATTTATAGTAATGTGTCAGTATCTCGTTGAACCCTGCCTAGTCAAGGAGCAAATAATTACACAGAGGAAAAAGCCACAGTCTCTCATTAATTTACATTAGACCCATTTACACAATATGACAATGAACAAGTCAATACTCTAGAAGTAAATCTTCAGCTGCTTCCAGGGTTGGACTGGTCTGCCGGGACACCAGGAAAAAAACAGGTGGGCCCCTAGGCCCCTCTAGTTAATTTGGCGCAGCACATCCTGTCAGCATACTAAAAACATCTGTACCAGCTGGTCTGTTTGGGTGAAATATATGCTGCCGGCAGGCGCCCAGCTTCACAAATCAGAAAGTGATGCGAGCAGGAGCACAAGCAAGTGATTTGGGATGTGGATTCAACATAGCCAGCGTCACTCACTTCTAGCTGTGGAGAGAAACTGTTCGGGCCGGATTGACTAAATTAACTGTGCACCTCGGTCCAAGATGGTCCAAGCTGTGGGCCCTGCTCACGTGATCAGTGGACTTAGCCCTCTGTGAGTGAAGCTGGCGGCTGGCCTGCACCTAATCGTAAGTGCTACGTTTCTGACAGCAGGCAGCAGTCTTAGCCCATCACCCAGCATGTAGTGCGGCTCTGCAGTAGCAAAACCGATCAGTAGCTCCCCCCTAACATTTTGGCCCCCTCCCAAGTGACTTAGCCTTTCCTTCTCCTTTAAAAAAAACAAAACAAAAACTAAGATCATACTAGACACAACGAATATGCTTAGTACAGGGAAAATGAGAGATATGTGGCATACTAAGGATAAAAGGAGATAGAAGAAAGGGATTTAGGGAAAATAATTATATATAAAATATATATTTGTTTTTGCAGTGTGTAAACTTGCTGTTAAAATCTTCTTGGTGGGGGCACCAGCTGCGGGGCTTGCCTGGGGTGCTAGAAAACCTGCTCCCAACACTGGGGGTGGGGGGCCCTGAGGGGAGAGCCCCGGTGGCCCCCAGTCCGACACTGGCTCAGTCGTTTAGGTTTGGGGTATTCAATACGGGCTGCCCTCACCTGGATTTCCGCCCACTGCTGTCACAAAGCTGCAGATTCCGGAAGAGAATTACTAGAGCGCTTGTCTCTTCTCTCCCCTTCACAGCTTTCTCTACTCAACGTTTTCGTCCCAGCAGAGCCGTACGGGGATTAGAATTGAGTCCATACTGAGCAACAGTCCCATTCTTCCTACAACAGCCTACAGCTCCCGCAAAGCTAGTGGAACGCAGGCTTCCTTCTGCCTGACTCAAACTCCCGCCGCAAGTCTCATCTCGCGAGATTTCCCCCAAGGCGCCATGACGCGTTACAGAGCTGCCTGTGGGAGTGACAGACGGGGGAGCTTACACTAGCTGAAGGGGCTAGTACGGTACCGTGTTTCTCTTTACATAGATAAATAAAACACTTTTATTTTGTATTAGTAGACAGCAGTGGCCATCTCCGCTTCCAATGTATAGCGAACTGAAAAAAACCCATTTGCTGGTTCCATATAGAACCTGCTGACTAACCTGCTGGATCAGAGGTTATTGTGCTGCTGAAAACAGTAGTAGCGCAGGCTGCTGGCATAAGGTTCAGATAAATAATGTGAAAAACATTCCCACCTGTTGTACTATATTTCCTCCATATACAGTCAGCATAGTGATTTAATTACCAGCAACCTTGTAGACTCAGCACAAGCTGCTGGCCGCACACAGCCTATTTTCAGCCGACAGACTTTCATGACACTCATCAAGACATAAGTTTAACCATGTTGGAAATCCACCCATAGGATGACCAGACTGGTATGTGGAAGTCGGTACCCCGACCATTCTTGACTCTTTCTTAATACCCATAAGCAGCAAAGTCATTGGTTGTCCTGGTTTTTTATTTTAGCTGATTGACTTTAGAGCAACTCTTGTTCTCCCAAACAATTTTTGGGGGTAAATAAACACAGATTATCATGAACATTTATAAAAAGGCATTAAAATCTGTGTGTGTGTGGCCAGTTTCCTTGAGTCTATTGCTATTTTCTGCTACTTTGCACTGAAAATAAGTAAAGGAAGCATTTGGAACCTTTCCAATGTGATCCTCTGCTCATACCAGAAACTAACCATAGACTGTAGGCACACACAAGTATATATATATATATATATATATCTTATTCCATATGAAATATGAGAAAGGGTTTGTACTTGCAGTGCCATTTTCTCCACTTTTTCCCATGTGTTGCAATTAAACAGTTTATAAAGATAATGTTTGAATTGGATCACTTTTTGTTAACACAAACCCATCTGTTTTCAATCAACTTTAGAAGCACAGAAACCCTAGGAACAAAATTTGCCAAGATAAATGCAAATTACAGCAATAAGAAATATTTCACAAACTACTTATAGTATTTTTTGCAGCTGTAGAAAGAATGACTTAGACTCTCAATCCTTTAGCAGACCCATTTTACGATGATAATTTTTTATAATTGTGGGTGTGGGGATGCAGGGTGAATAGTCGTAGAGCGATGTATATGTTTTCCCACTGGTGATTTACATTACTGCCAGTGAGAAAGCATTTTCAAGAGATTTGTCGCTTGCTGTAGCCCAGATATAAAGGAATATTGTCACAGAAAAATAGTTGTAGCTCAGAGAATTTAGTTCCTATGGTTTCAGGCAAGCCACACTAACCATTTGTCTTCTTCAGTAATTGAAATAAACTGCTGATTTGTAGTGTGCCAGAATGTAATAGGAAGTGAAATGATCTGTGTATATAATACTGTAATCATAACTGGCTGGGGTAGATATGTGATTCTCCAGATTCCCCTTTGGACCCCACTTTGTGGAGTTGGGGTGGGTGCTGCTGGACTGCTCGAAGAGAGAGGCCTCAGGGAGAGACGGGGGGCAGGAGTCCTGATTAATGAGAAGCCTTAAGCTAGACCAAACACCTTAGTGGGAATTGGGTAGGGGACTGCGAGAATCACCATGCTTTAGATATTGTAAGCCTAGCTCAGGGGTGGGCAAACTTTTTGGCTCAGGGGCCACATTGACTTACAGACAGGTCGGCGTTATGCCAAGGGCTGCTATCAGAAATCACGTGGCCTCTCAGCTCCTCTCCAGCTTCCCACCCAGCATGCTCCAGCTCCACTCCACAGCATCCTTTAGCTCCCCCCAGCATCCTTCAGCTCCCCCCCTCCAGCATTCTACAGCTCCACACCCCATCATCCTCCAACCTCTCCTCAAAATCCTCCCTCCAGCCCCTCCCATCTTCTCCCCCCCAGCGACCTACGGCTCCCTGCTGCTCCATCCTCCAGTGGCCTGCTTCCTCCGTCCTTGACTGCTTCTGTCCCCCGGCTCCCTGCTACATCCTTTTATACGGTTGCGCCCTGTGCGTGCTGACGTCGCACACACGGGGCGCAACCAATCAGGGCCCGTCATTCTTTTAAGGGGGCCGGAGTCGGCGGGCCAGATTAAAAAGGCCAATGGGCTGGATGTGGCCCGTGGGCCGTAGTTTGCCTACCCCTGGCCTAGCTCCTGTCTTAGCACACTAAAGATATGGGAGACCATCATGGTATTTAGTTATTTAGTATGAGCAAGCCTGTGCTCCATTTTCACTCAGAGAAAAGGGATCCAAGTTAGTTTATATTCCATGGGAGGCAATCGCTGAATTTTCTAGAACAGTATGGCTAAATGCCCATTGTAAGATTACCCTGTGAAGGAGCTGACACTCCATTGTATATTTGATGAGATTGAATGATCTATCAGTGATAGATGCTGCATAATGTGATATCAGTGTTCAGTCTAATAAGTGACATACCTTCTTTTTCTTTTCTTTTTCAATAATTGTTTTGTTTAAGAACCCCTGGCACCCAAGATTTCCTCTGAAATTGTAAGTGATTGAATTTAACCTAAAGACCCTCTACCTTCACTATGCCTATAAGGGCCCAGCTGCAAGAGAGAAAGAGAATGAGGCATTGAGAGCAAGAGGAGTTCTACATCTACATCATACTGGAAGTTACCATAACGTTGAATATGACATGTAAGTTGTTATCTATGTCTTTCTACAGGGTAACATCTTAGTGAGGATCAATTGCCTTGCGTAGATGTCTATATATGGAACATCTTGTTTTAGCAGGTAGAATATAAAAGCAAACTGCTCCGTATTTGTTAAATCCCTAAAGTTATTTACAGCATTTCTGCTATTCAGAAAATGTTTTGGGGAATTTAATGCTTATGAAGACATTGTATTCCCACATATTACCTTCAGAACATTCAGCAGTCAAGTTGTACAATAAGTGTAATTTATTGTAGAAAAGGCTGCTACATTGCAGTCTATAGACAACTTCCGTAGTGCTGGTTGGAGCAACCACATTGGCATAGGTACTGTGACTCAACATCCGGTACTGTGAAGAACCGCTCCTTCACTTTTGGACTGGTCGAGGTAGCAGGTTAGGAAAATATATAAATTAGTATTAGTTGTAGCTAAAGGTCCATGGGTCCCATTAAAGGGGCGGTTCATCATAAAGTTAACTTTAAATATGTTATAGAATTGCCTATTCCAAGTTTCTTTTCAATTGGCCTTCATTTTTTATTTCTTACAGTTATTGATCTATTTGCCTTTTTCTTCTAACTCTTTCCAGCTTTCAAATGGGGGTGTTGACCAGCTGCTAGAAACACACTATTGTGCCAGTGCTCGGTCTAACCCACAATCTGGAGTTGACCAGCTGCTATAAACGATAAAAAGCCATTAATTATACACAAACAGAAAGAAAGTTTGCCAGCGCTTAGTTTGCCTTTAAAAATAATTTTTACAAAAAATGAGCTAAAGGGAGGTGCAATAGGTCTTAATACTCAGTCACATTGTTTTCTGGGGGACTTTATTTTAATTGCATCACAAACTCAAAATCATTAGACAGTGTAGGACTCACGTACAATGAGGGGCCTTGACGTGGCACGTGAGCTTACATATTTTGGCCAAAGTGTGGTACTAACACCTCATTTTTTGTAAAAAATTATTTTTAAAGGCAAACTAAGCGCTGGCAAACTTTCTTTCTCTTTGTGTATAATTAATGGCTTTTTATCGTTTATAGCAGCTGGTCAACTCCAGATTGTGGGTTAGACCGAGCGCTGGCACAATAGTGTGTTTCTAGCAGCTGGTCAACACTACAGTGTGGGTTAGACCGAGCGCTGGCGATTTCTTTCTGTGTTTTGTGTACAAATTGTAGCCAAATTTAGCTTCTATCTGCTATGTAGCCTTTAAACCAATGAATCACTTTCATGTGTGTGCTAATGAGCTGGGGCTTAAAAGTTCCCTGCTTTCCCACTAGAGCCTTTTGAGCTAAAGGTAGGTGCAATAGGTCTTAATACTCAGTCACATTGTTTTCTGGGGGACTTTATTTTAATTGCATCACAAACTCAAAGTCATTAGACAGTGTAGGACTCACGTACAATGAGGGGCCTTGACGTGGCACGTGAGCTTACATATTTTGGCCAAAGTGTGGTACTAACACCTCATTTTTTGTAAAAATTATTTTTAAAGGCAAACTAAGCACTGGCAAACTTTCTTTCTCTTTCAAATGGGGGTCCCTGACCCCGGCAGTCAAAAAACGATTGCTCTGTGAGGCTAAAGTTTTATTTTTATTGTTATTTTTTATAACTTGTTTTTCTATTCAGGTCCTCTCCTATTCATTTACCATCCTCTCATTCCAACTGCTCCCTAGTTGCTAAGGTAATTTGGACCCTAGCAACCAGATAGCTGCTGAAACTCCAATCTGCAGAGCTGCTAAACAGAATAATACTTTGTACATCATACTAAGAGTTAGAGGTTAATGGTGAAAAACCCCTTTTAAAGGACCTCCAGTTTACTAGTTTTATTTATACCTGTTTTATTCAGCCACAACCTTCAACCTCTGCATGTAATATAATTAGAAGGCAAATGTATTACAACAGATTTTGGTACTATAGGTACAATATTTATATATATATATATATATATCTTGCTAATTAAATGCTTTATAAGTGTATTTATACTGACCATGTGGCACTGGCAGCCAATGGGAATTCACTATTGGCCACAAAGGTTGCTTGTGGCCAAGGTATTTAATAGTGACAGAATGTGTTTTTGGTATAACAGAGACCTGCTGAGATATATGGGTGTATTTAGCCATAGATTTTCAATAGGGGGCCATGCATGCTTTTAAGACCCCAGGTCCACTGTTATTTGACTGTAAATGGAATTATTTTGTTGATTGCTTGATTGACAGGGATCGAAATCTGTATTATTTATGTATGCAGTGCTGCTGGTATTTTCTGGTTCAGTGACTTAGACCCATAGAGCTAAGCGTAGAGATATCAGATGAGTATAGATGGAGCCTTTCTTTCCAACATATAGTGCCAGGCCATGGTCTACTGATGCCGGAGGCCCAGTGCGCAGCATTCCCATGCCCCCCTTACCGTGCAGAATTGGGATTGCAAAACCTGTCCTACACCCTGCTTCTATACCCTCCGATAGTTATGTCACTATAATTAGGTTTCTGATTATATTGATGTGACATCCCACTCTGTGAGAGAACAGTCCTGGACTGACCTAGGCAGGCTTGGACTGGAAAACTGCCAGGATAGGGGAGAAGTTACAGGCAATACAATGGGTACCTGCTGAAGACATGAGCATTCTCTACCAAACATGGAAGCATTTTACAAATCCTAAGAAGATTTCCTATTCTATTTCATTGCTTGGTTAATGCAAAATCCGCATCTTCTCGCCTACCCAATGAATATCATCTGCATTACATTTCCTTTGAGGGGGCACCTGATAACCCAGGCATACAGCCTTCATGCCATGAATGGGAATGGTGGAGGATGCCAAGAGTGACCATTATAAACACTGTCTTCAGCCTGTTAGGCCAGTGTGAGAATGCTTGGTAGAGCAACCAATACGCACAGGAGGAGGGCACCTGTGACTCGCAGGCACTGAACCTTTCAGTGTTTCTTCATTGCTAATTTGATCCATTCTCTCACTCTCTAACCTACTATATATTACCCCTGCAAAATGACACAATACCCAGAATAAAGACACATACACACAGTGGCTTGATGGTAAATCTGCGAATGTGCAGTTTTATTAATAATAATTAGAAACTTATAGATTGTATAGAAAATATGATTAATAATTATTAAAATTAATAGATTGGGCTGTCTATGAAGATTCTCATTCATCCAGGTCATGATATACAGTATCGAGTAGAATTAAGTCTAAAACAACTGGACTTTTCTGAGTTTTTCTTGAAAACGTTTCACCACTCATCCGAGTGGCTTCTTCAACGCGCCATTGTATGTTGGTGACAAGCGGTGTCTCAGGCCCCCTCCTCTGTTCAGGGATGGTTTTCCAGGTTGGCATAAATGGCCCTCTTTCACACCTCTTTCAAACCATCTGTCCTCTCGGTCCAAAATATGCACGTTACTGTCCTCAAAAGAGTGACCTTTTTCCTTGAGGTGTAGATAGACCGCTGAGTCTTGTCCTGAGGAGTTTGCCCGCCTATGTTGGGCCATTCTCTTACAGAGAGGTTGTTTTGTCTCCCCAATGTATAAGTCTGAGCACTCTTCACTACACTGGACAGCATAGACCACATTACTTTTCATGTGCTTGGGTGTTGGGTCTTTCGGGTGCACCAGCTTCTGTCTCAGGGTGTTGCTGGGTTTGAAAAACACAGGAATGCGATGTTTGTTGAAATTCTCCTAAGTTTTCTGATGTTCCAGCAACATATGGAATGACTATGTTGTTTCGCCTGCTGTGTTCCTCCCTTCTGTTTGTAGGTCTGGTCTTTCTGTTGGTCTTTGATTTGGTTTTGATGAAGGCCCAGTCTGGGTACCCACAAGTTTTCAGAGCTCCTTTTAGATGTTTATATTCTTTCTCCTTGGCCTCTGCCAAGGGAACAACACCAAGTCATTGGTTCAGATATGTGGATGACACCTGGGTCAAAATTAAAGAACGCGAGGTTCCAGCCTTCACCAAACACATAAACTCGGTGGACAAAAACATCACGTTCACAAGGGAAGATGTGAAAGACAGCAAACTGGCTTTTTTGGACTGTGCTATAGTTATCAAAGAGGGGAGGGACCTGGATATTGAAGTATACAGGAAACCCACCCACACAGACCAGTACTTGCTGTTTGATTCCCACCACCCTTTGGAACATAAACTGGGTGTAATTAGGACTCTACATCATCGGGCTGAAACTGTGGCATCCAATGCAGAGGCCAAGGAGAAAGAATATAAACATCTAAAAGGAGCTCTGAAAACTTGTGGGTACCCAGACTGGGCCTTCATCAAAACCAAATCAAAGACCAACAGAAAGACCAGACCTACAAACAGAAGGGAGGAACACAGCAGGCGAAACAACATAGTCATTCCATATGTTGCTGGAACATCAGAAAAACTTAGGAGAATTTTCAACAAACATCGCATTCCTGTGTTTTTCAAACCCAGCAACACCCTGAGACAGAAGCTGGTGCACCCGAAAGACCCAACACCCAAGCACATGAAAAGTAATGTGGTCTATGCTGTCCAGTGTAGTGAAGAGTGCTCAGACTTATACATTGGGGAGACAAAACAACCTCTCTGTAAGAGAATGGCCCAACATAGGCGGGCAAACTCCTCAGGACAAGACTCAGCGGTCTATCTACACCTCAAGGAAAAAGGTCACTCTTTTGAGGACAGTAATGTGCATATTTTGGACCGAGAGGACAGATGGTTTGAAAGAGGTGTGAAAGAGGCCATTTATGCCAACCTGGAAAAACCATCCCTGAACAGAGGAGGGGCCTGAGACACCGCTTGTCACCAACATACAATGGCGCGTTGACATCCTTACCCCGGCAGTTTCACAACAGTTCACACTTCCAGTCATGTACTTTGAAGGATTAACACCTTCATCAATGAGAATCTTGGTACCATTGTGATTGGATCATACCTTCTTACACCTGCCAGTTTCAGCTAACACCTAACTGAACAAGTTCAATGGAACCATTGTGATTGGATGTCTGTGACTCTACTACCATCAAGAGTTTAAATACCGGGGAATTCCCTACCAGTCATTTGAACTGAAGAAGCCACTCGGATGAGTGGTGAAACGTTTTCAAGAAAAACTCAGAAAAGTCCAGTTGTTTTAGACTTAATTCTACTCGATACTGTATATCATGACCTGGATGAATGAGAATAGATTGGGCTATTTTGATTCTGAGGAAGGCAAAAACCTCTGGAAGCTTGGGCCAATCTGCTTCATTAGAGGGAAAAATTCCTTCCTGACTCCTTAACGGCAATCGGATTTCTCCCAGGATCAAATGCGCCCTATTAAACCAAGGGTAGGGGAAACAGTAAGCAATATGGAAGCATACACACGAGCACCATTTAGCTGCAAGGTGAATCCTGCATTTCCTTCCAAGCAGCCTGCAGACCCCGGCTTCTGCAGTTTGATGGATGGAATGAAAAGAAATTCAGGACTGACCGAGTTTGCTTAAGGGTGCTTTTGTTTATGGTGCCATATTGGGTTGAAAGAGAAGGTAACGTGGGTGTAACGCTACTGGTGCTATTGTAGTGAAAGGAAAGGGAGGCAGTGGTGGTGAGGGAAAGGGATATGGCAGCATACACATGATTGCCATTAAGCTGCTGGGTTAAGGCTACATTCCCTCGCTGCAGACCCCGGCTTCTGCAGTCTGATGGATGGAGCAAAAAGGAGAGTCTACCGTGTAGCTTAAGGGTGATCCTGTTTATGGTGCCATATTGGGTTGAAAGAGAAGGTAACGTGGGTGTAACAGGGGTGAGTGTAGGGGGGCGCTACTGGTGCTATTGTAGTGAAAGGAAAGGGAGGCAGTGGTGGGTGAGGGAAAGGGATATGGCAGCATACACATGATTGCCATTAAGCTGCTGGGTTAAGGCTACATTCCCTCGCTGCAGACCCCGGCTTCTGCAGTTTGATGGATGGAGTGAATAGGAGAGTCTACCGTGTAGCTTAAGGGTGATCCTGTTTATGGTGCCATATTGGAATGAAAGAGGTGATAACTCATATATAATTAATCTATTATTAACTAATAACGGTGGAACTGGGGTAAATGTAACATATGTAATAACATAAAAATTGCAAAGCTGGTGAAACTATAAAGGGAGAGACTGCTGGTTGTATTACAGTGAAAAGAGAGGGAGGCAAAAAGAGTGATGTGACCGCATAACAAAAATGCTTTTAAGCTGCTAGGTGAATGCTGCATTCCCTTCCATTCCATTGAACCCAGGCAGCCTGCAGACCCCGGCTTCTGCAGTCTGATGGATGGAGTGAGAAGGAATGCAGGGTCTACCCTGCATGTGGCTTAAGAAGTGTTCCTGTTTATGGTGGCAGATTTTGGTTGAAACAGGAGGTACTGGTGGTGGAACTGCGGAAGGTGGCAGGTGAGACATCACTGGTGGAACTGCAGTGAGTGTAAGAGGAGACACTGCTGCAGAGGAAGGAAAAAGAGGCAGTTTTTAAAGAAACCAAGATATGGCAGCATGCACATGAGTGCCATTAAGCTGCTGCATTCCCTTCCATTCCATTGGACCCCAGGAAGCCTGCAGACCCCGGCTTCTGCAGTCTGATGGATGGAGTGAAAAGGAATGCAGGGTCTAACGAATGCTTGAGGGCGCTTCTGTGTATGATTCCATATCTGTTTGAAAGAAGAGGTCCTGCTGGTGGTGGCAGGGGGGGCATCGTTGGTAGGAATGCGGTGGTTGTCAGAGGAGGCACCGCTGGTGAAAGTGCATGGGAGCACTACTGGTGGTATTGCTGTGTAATTAGGGAGCACGGATGGTGGAATTACAGCAGATGTAAGTTGAGGCACTGCTGGTTGAACAGAGTTGGATGAAAGGACTGGTGGAATATGGTGGATAGAAGGAGATGCACTGATGGTTTTACCTGAACACCTGAAGCTTGAGGAAGGGTCATTGCTGATAGAACTGCATTTACTTAAACAGGTGATACCTGAATGGTGGTACTGCAGTATTTGGTACTTTGGAAACTGCTGATGGAGCTGTTGGTAGGTGCCATTTCTAAACGCTTCTGAGACCAGCCTACAAAAGCCAAACAATAAACTTAGAATTAAATCCACACATTTTTAAGTGATATTCCTGTAGATATTCTATAGCACTTAGGGGATGCACTCCTTATTGGTTACCTTGTTATGTTAACAAGTTTTTTTATTGTGCAGGATTTTTTTGTGATTATTTTTCATGCATCAGAGCAATCATCTCAGAGGTCACCTTAGTATTCCCATAGAATCCCCAATGTGCCTGATTCCCATAACCAGCTCTGATCAGTTCCCTTGCACCTTTAACGTGCTAGGCATTTTTTCTTCTGATTTGTGCTACTTGTCTTTTAACTCAGGCCCTTTCTTACCTATTATCCCATTAGGACCTAAAATGCTGAATAGTCGAAGTCCTGAAAGGCTTCTTCGATGTTATCTGCCATTTCAGCACAAGGTCCTTTGGGCAGCGTTAGATTGGCTGGCAGCTTGGTGTACTTCTCATCAAAGTAGCTGACATCCTCCGGTCCGTTGAGGCTGGGTACGAACGGGGCTGTTGCCTTCCCATCAATGATGTCATCCCAGGCTGTGTTCTGCAAACAGGCACCATAAAAATGCTTGTTATTTAAAGTTCTTCAGAAAATGGCACCTTACGGCCATTTTTAGAAGCTGAGGATATGAAAGACTGTACCTCTCAGATAGTACCAGGGGTATTTCCCAGAAGATATTAAGAATTATTATGACAATAGAGACAGAAAACTTACATTAAAGAATGGATGATGAGCTACATCCTCTGCATCATCCTGGGTAGAACCCAGTCGCTCCTCTGGATTCTTCATCAAGAGCTACAAGAACAGAAAATGGCAGTTACATGTACAGAAGCATCGGGGAGACTCAAGAGTTAAATTATAAAGTGGTCGCTGAGCTAAAGAGCTGGTTGTAATAAACAGATAGCTCAGTGCTACTTACCTGTGATATAAAGCTCAGTGCTTGTGGTTCCAGGGAGTCGGGATAGTGTGGCTCATCCTCCTCAATCCACTCATACATGTAGTCGATGTCCTTTCCGGTGAAGGGTCTCTGCATTGTATAATAAGAATGTATTAGGGGACCAGGATTATTATAAAGAGAGAGTGCTTTATGAGGTTAGATAAATAACAGTAGATCTATTTATTTCTGTATTACCTCCCTCTATAACTGACCAGTAGCAATTTCTACTTACTGTTCCAAGGAGCATTTCATACACGATGACTCCAAGAGCCCACCAGTCGACAGCTCTTGTGTATTGCTCCTCCTTCACGAGCTCTGGTGCCATGTAAGCTGGAGTGCCAAGTATGGTGCCTGTTCTGTCTCCATATCCAATGCCTTAAAAAAAAGCCAAATTGTAAGTGATATTTATTGAGGCATTAATGCCAGTGTAAACCGTAAATTAGTCCACTTTGTGCTGGATAATTATACAAGGCCCTCTTACCTGTTTTGCCCATGCCAAAATCTGCGATTTTTAAATAGCCGGCTTGATCTATGAGTATATTTCCTGGCTTTAAATCTCTGCATTCAAACAAAATGGAGATATTATAACGACACATTAAACCTGCTGCCAAAACACAAAGAATTCTGCCTCTTGTTCTATTTCCTTCCCATAACCTTCTAAATAGTGACTTTGAATCTGTAGCTGTCCTGCTGCTAAACTGCAACAGCTACAAAACTCCAGGTTGTACTTGCCACTAAGGGTGAAGATACACGGAGCTAATAGTAGCAGCTACTTTTTCATGGCTATTAAATGCTAAAAAAAAATTCTCTGCCATGGACAATAATGAGAATTGGTAAATGATCAGCATTGTCTATTTTAGTAGCTGCTACAAGTAGCTCCATGTGTCTTCACCCTAAAGGTACCTAGCTCTTTATAAACTCTTACCTGTGTATAACATCTTTGGTATGGATCGCAGACAGGCCTAGGGTAATACAGGCAGCGTAGAACCTGCAAGCATAAGGAAAGTACATTTGATCATTATATGCTGCCTTCATATAGGAAACTCACTATTTATTGTAGCATAACTGCCAGTTCTCTCATCCTCCCCTACTCTTCAGTCTCCTGTAACTCTGGGACTGTATGTATAAAAGCCCAAATATTCACCTAATTTATACTTACGTAGCTTTCTCCAGATCAAAGTGCCCACAGCTCTCCAGGTGCGTTCTTAAAGTCCCTCCTGCAACAAACTCCATAATAAAAAACAGATGATATTTGCTGGTAAATGTGGCATATAAATCCACTAAAAACCTGTCCGGATTCACCAACTGCCCAATCTGCTTTTCGGCTAAGATGCTGAAAGATGAAAGAGAGAATAAGTCCAATATAAGTAAAATATAATGGTAACAAAAGCAACTGAATGGAAGGAAGGCAAGTGAAGAGATAAGTGTATAAAATGAAAAAGACTGACAGACAGAATGTGACTGCCAATTAAAAGCTTAGGCAATCATTCCCCATGTGCTTACCGTTGAATTTCCTCTTCGTTGTTGATGTTGTCCTTTTTGAGCACCTTCAGGGCACAGATTATGTTTGCCGGAAGGTACTCAACAAGTAGGACCTGGCACAAGAGAGTGAGTTTAGTGACACTGAATGTTCCCTTGTATATATTGCCAAATTCTAATTAGAGACTTAATGACTTACTTTGCCAAAGCTTCCTCTGCCTAGAACTTGAATGCGACGAAAATCTGTTGCATTAAAACTGCAGAACTGCAGCTCTCTGGAAAGGAAGAAATAGAAATTGTTTCTTATGCAACATAGTATATATATATATATATATATATATAGTATATATATTTCCAGTATTGAGGTTTTGTCTTACTGAGTGCTTTGGGTCTCCTCTAATGGCTCCTCTGCCTGGCAATCCCTCTGAGTTGGACTATAATCACCAGGGTGAGGGCCCTGTGATGTTCCCGAGGAGTCTCCTTCATGCACTTGCACGTCGCTATTGGGATAAAGTAATTGTGGTAAAAGATCATTATAATGCAAATGTACAGTTAATAATAGAAAGCAAGCTAACCTGCGCCCTTGCCTATAAAGAGTGATCTTACCTGTCTTCCTCTTTCTCAGGCTGTTGTTGTTCCACATTGGCCTCTTCCTCATCCTCATCTTCTGCAGGTAAGTCACTATAAGTATAATACAGGTTAATGTCCATTCTTAATCCCTTGCTTAGTTATTGATTACCTGTAAGCTATCCTATTTCCTTCAGCTGATTCATTCTCCATAATCCCCAATACTGTAGCACCCCCGCCATATCTCATAGAGGGCACAGTATTATAGGGGCCCTCTATAATATTGTGTATAATGGAATCTCCCAGCTAAATGCATGTTCATATTACCATTTTTCCTCTTCTGCATCTTCATTTTCCTCTGCAGGTACTTCACTTTAATTGGAAGAATAACACAGTTATTGTTAAGATTGTATTGCTCTTATTTGAAAGAATGGGGCAGGGATTTAATCTGGCCTCTGAGAAACTCCAATAAATCCTTACCTGTCAGGTGGAACTTGGGGCTGCTCTATCTCTGGCCCCGGTTCTTCAGCAGAATCATCAGGATGGTGCTGCAAACAAAAAAGGCTCACAAGGATAAGATAAGGGGAAATGTTTGTGCTCTGCCCAAGACATAAATGTAATGTCAATGTAATGTACTCACTTGGGAAGAGTCACTGGCGGTGTCTAAAATGACCGGAACCTCAGGCCCAGTGACCTTCTCTGCTGGGAAAACTACATCGATGTCATTTGTAGTCTCAGTCGTCTCCAGTACAGCATCTGAAACTATGAAAAACAAGTTTGATAGACATAAGGAATTTCAAATACATGATATTCTTAAATCTGAGGATGCGAAGGAGGACAATTTGAAATGCCCATGGTTCTCTTCACATTGTAGAATTGTACCTGGTTAAGGCTTAAGAGCTGTTTCTTGATTTTTTTCTTTTGATTTCAAATATACATGCAAATGCTTCTAAGTCAATGCAAAGTAATCTATAGTCATGCAGAGCTAAGTGTGATGCCCATGAAGTGGTAGTGGGTGTGCTGTTATGGTGCCACGCAGTTTCCACATATAATGAAAATAGGAAAGAGGCCAGAGATAGTTATAGCTCACCTCGAGTGATCTCTGCTTCCTTCCTCGCTATCTCCTGAGTGAGCTTGAGGAGAGAGGAGTAAAGGGCTTTCACCTTTTCCTCACTGCTCTTCCTCAGCTCCTTCACCTGGGCTTTGGTCTTTCTGTTCTTGGTGGCCCGGTACAGGTTTTCCGCCCCTGCTGCTACACGCATCTCCTTCTGAATGGTGCTTACCAGCTGATGTTTCATGGCTAAAAGCTCAGAATAATCAAAACACTGATTGGTGTCCTCAGCCTATAGAGAATGGAAAAAATTAAGTGCTTGAAATCATCTCAAACTTAAGTTAATGTTAAACTAATAAACATGAGAAGAACAGCAAAAAAAATACAACAGCTATTTGACTAAATATTTATTATAAGCGGAGGAATTTCTCTTTGCAGTGACAGTTCCCCTTTATATCTGGCGGCAAGGCCTCACCCTCAGGCAGGAAACAATGGCTTTATATTTCCATCAGCCTTACCTCAGTGTTTTGCTGCTGGTGCAAGATGTTACACAGCTTGGCACCCATCTTGAATCTCCTGTATCAGGAAAGAAAGGTTGGTATTAGTCACTGCTTTATTGGAGATAAAAAAAAAACTACAAGCTCAAGTGGTAACTAGAAAGGGAAGTTTGAGAACAAACTTCATGTTGGGTTGAAAAACGTGAAATCACTGAATGAAATCTGATCTGTTGTTTGCTCGGCCCACTTTTTCTAACCTTGGACCACAGTTATGTAGTAAAAATCACTGTGCAAGGTTTGGGTACCCTGGTTTTAATAGTGTCTGAATGGCAGACATTTAAATTTCCCCAATGAAAGTCAACGAAAGACATCTGATTGGTGGTTGGTGGCTCCGTCCACTTTTTCTAACCTGGAACTGCAATTACCCAGTGATTAACTCTGCAAAGTTTAGGGACCCTAGGATTAATAATTAAAGAATGGCAGCACTTTAAATTTAAACCAATAAAAGTCAATAGGTTAATTGTGGTTGGTGGGTGTGCCCACTTTTTCTAACCTTGAGTCAAAGTCACCCAATGACAAACAGTGGGCACCCTGGCATAAATAGTGTGAGAATGGCAGCATTTTAAATTTAAACCAAAAAAAATTCAATATGTGAAATCTGAGTGGCTGTTATTGTCTCCGCCCTCTTTAAAAAAAATTGGGGGGAACTAAGAAAAAGCAGAAGAATTAGCTGAAGTCGAAGACCAGTCTGTGGGGTTTTTCAACCCACCACAATGACATTATCAGACTTTAAACCAGGACTATTCATATCAGCCAATCATTTCTTACAACTTTCAATGCCAATGGTGGAAATGCATGTTTAAACATTATAGAGTTACAGCAATTGCCAATACATGTTATTGTATGAGCCCTTCAGTAAATTACCTTGGGGCAGTGCCGCTATTTCTAATGCTCAGTGATACTGCAGGGAACAGAAGCACTGCCAGCCATTGGGGTCATTTAGTTATGTCCAACTCAGTGCTCAATTAAAGGAACAGTAACACCAAAAAATAAAAATGTTTTTAAGTAATCATAATACAATGCACTGTTTCCCTGCACTGGTAACATTTGCACATTTGCTTCAGAAACACTACTATAGTTTATATAAAAAGCTGCTGTGTAGCCATGGGGGCAGCCATTCAAGCTGGAAAAAGGAGAAAAGCCACAGGTTACATAGCAGATAACAGATAAAACACCATTGTATTGTACAGAACTTATCTGTTATCTGCTATGTAACCTGTGCATTTTCTCTTTTAAATGGCTGCCCCCGTGGCTACACAGCAGCTTCATTTACTAAACTATAGTAATGTTTCTAAAGCAAATACACCAGTTGCACCAGTGCAGGGCAACAGTACATTATACTGTAGTTCCTTTTATACACTTTGATTTTTTGGTGTTACTGTTCCTTTAAGCACAGTTTCATTCTTTAGCTGCAGTAAAACTACAACTTGCACCATCGTCTGCCCCCATTCGTTCGTGCTAAGGATGCCAAAGTGGCAACAAGATGTTTCCCCAAAAATTGCTGGTTAAGAATATATTAACAAAAGTTAAAAAGCTGCTAATCATAGGACATTCTAGGTGAACTACACCTTTATGAATCACTGACAGAATATCTCTTTTTCCAGCATGTTTATTCTATAAATGTTTGTTTAATTTTAAAGTTGAAGTTCGTGCTTAAATTACATTTTATTCTCTGTGGTGGTTGTTGGAACACTTCTGTCTGTATGATATGAAAAGTAAAGTTTAAGCTTGATGAGAATTGTTTTGTTCTTTCTGCTTCCAGATTAGATCTGGTTAAACTGTCTATGGAAGATAAAGGCAAAGGATCACAGGGGCATGATGGGAAAGAGACAGCTTCCCACATTTGAATCCTCAGTGAGAAGGAGCCATGTGAGCGAGGGTTTGATGCTCGGGCCGTGCAGCACTGGATCTGCAGCAGAGGAGGAGTTCAGTGCAACACAGAGGAACACCCCTTGCACCTTGGTACCTCACTCATCAGAACCAGTGAAGTGATTTACTTTAATATTTTGCTCACATAGTGTTACCTTCCTTAATGTCCCTTTCCATGGGATGTTGGGAATTGTAACTCAACAGATGAGCCCATTTTAAAAAAATGTCTAATTTCAATTTACGTTTCCATATTGTAATTCTTCCCCCCTACATGGCCAGTTAGTGTTAGTTGGTAAACCCCTGGAACTATAGCAGTGTTGCACTGTGGGAACCAGGCCCAAACCTTACTCTGGGGTCTCTAAGCCCCTAACTTACAAATCTACAGGTAGGAATTATGAATAATAGCTGGCGCTAAAGAAATAATGAACAGCTTGGCACATTCAAGAGGGAAAGATAACCGTACTCAGATTATAGAGGGGAAAATGCAGGACCAGTACCTTTGTCCAGAGGACCCCAAATGGGAAGATGAAAATATCCTCTGGGCAGGGAATCACTCGAGTCTTCTCTTTCCTTTGCTGTTTTTCTCCCTTTGGTATCGCTGATATTGTTTTTATTCACCAAAGTCGCTTGCAATACTTACCGCTATGGGAAGAAAAGAAAATAAAGGATTGTGAGCATGAGAATATTAGGGGCAGTGGACCCTGCCGCCTCTGGAACCCCAGGAGAGTAGGGAGCCCATTGGAACCAGACTGATAAGCAATATCAATACAGCATTGCAAAACTGCTCCTGTTTTAAATTTGGGGGCCTTAAAATGAAGAATAGTACAGATCCCATAATGCACTGTGAGGTTTTCAATCTTTTTCAGACTATAATTAGAAGAAAATGAGCCTGACAGCTCGTGTGTGTGTGCTATTTAGCTAACAAACATGATGGTCATCCAGGATGCAGACTTTCCTCACTGGCTCTTGTAAAGGGCCTTTATCTCCCATGATGCACTCCGATGTCAGGCATAAGAGGTAGTTAGCATTGGTTTGCCTCTAATGTCAGAGCTGGCTTATGACAAGACTGCAGATCCCATTGTGCACTGAGAGCAGGGATCATCTCAATATCCTCAAAGAACCTGCTTCTCCCTGCACATACCCAACATGTCTGCTCCCCATAACCTGCTCTGCTCTGATTAGTGCCCCTGCACCCATAACACAAGGGATCCTAACACTTTCGCATTTATTCTACTAACTGTACTAACTCTTCCTTATCCATCATCCACTCTAGTGCTAAGGCTACTGACCGTTGCTACGGTAACTGGGACCCTAGCGTCCAAATGACAGTTGGCAGTTACTGCTAAAGAGAGGTAGATTAAATGGCCTCAGAGTTAAAAAGCAGCAGTAAGCAAACACAAAATACACAATGTTTTAGAACTTCAACTGAGCCACAGGGGATGCTGGGAAAAGTAGTACAGCTATAGCTAGAGAAGCAGAGGTTTAGGGTCAATGAGACAGTGATTATGATTTTCTACTGCATTTTTGTTCTGCAGCTCTGCACATTAAATTGAAATGGGCTTTTTTTTGAGGTGTCACTCCTGCTACCAATGGCATACCCCATAATTAATATATAAACACACTGACAATTTCCACAAGAGCAAGCAATGGGTTCAATTTTGGGGGCTTTGGTGCCAGGGAGCAGTTTTGGGATCTTTGACTCCACTGCCCAAGCTACTATAAAAGCTACTATAAAAAAGTTGCCTAAAATGTAGCCCCCTTCCATTTTGTCAGGCAAATATTATTGGTTAAGATGACAGAAATTTCCGACAGACAACATTAAGACAAGCATCTCCCCAGGCAATACCAATAGGAGGCAATGGGGTGGCAATTTGGGGGAGTGTGACCCCAATAATAAAGCTACTATAAATCATGGGTGCCAAAACCCCCAAATTGCCCCTTGTATCATTGTCTTAAATATGGCCCCCCTCCCCAGTTTCTTAATCTGCTCCACTTACCTCTGAATCCAGAAATGGTATAACTGCCGTTTGTGAGAGCCGTTGGTGATGTCACTGAAGCACAATAACTGCCAAACTGACACATACTCAGATACATACAGGACTGTGTTTGGCTGTATAGTGAGACTTGGGAACAATTGAGCTTGCCATATAAACCAATAGGGGTGATAATAAGGGGCAGATTTACTAATGCACGAACGTAATGATCGGTATTTTTGAGCCTTTTTCGTTGCTGACGTGACTTTTTAGTTTGTCCCGCAATTTTTTTTCGCCGTTATGACTTTATCGTATATTTTCTCGGATTGGTTTTTCCGCCGTCTACAATTGCTCAATACGAAAAAAATTGCGACAGCGGCGAAAAAGTCGCGCAAAATACAATAAAGTCGTGATGGTGGCGAAAAAATCTCGCAAAATACGAAAAAACGCGACGGCGCCGAAAAAGCCGCAAAATTTTCCTTTCCAATCCGATTTTTTCCCATTCGGGATTCGGATTCGTGGATTAGTAAATGTGCCCCTAAGGGTTTTACCATTACTCTGTACAGCCTTCCTTGTGCCTTTGGCTGTCCTCATTAGTTTATGTATTAATAATAGTGTCATTATTTGTATTAAACTTTTTGTGTTCAGCCCATCAACTATTCATATCCCATTCTTATTTCCAAACTGCTGAGTGGTTGTTAGGGTATTTAAGCTCTAGCAACCAGGCGGCTGCAGTTCCAGAGAAGAGAAAATCCAAATTGTGTTAGAATGTTGCCATCTGTATGATAATATGGGTAAAGTTTAAGCTGAACTGTCTGTTTAACTTCCAGGTGGGATCTCTCTATGGAAGATAAAGGCACAGAATCGCAGGTGCATGATGGGAAAGAGACAGATTCCCACATTTGAATCCTGAGCGAGAAGGAGCCATGTGAGCAAGTCGTATTGTTTGATGCTTGGGAACAACCCTAGCAGACTGTACCAACATGCCCCCTGCAGGTAAGTACAAGTACAAACACCCTGGCACCTCACTCTTCTGGGTGCTTTCAAAAGCTCATTAAAATATTTGATTAAATATTTCGCTTACATAGTAGGATCTTCCTTTGTGTACTTTTGGATTTTTACCATATGTGAGTGACATAAATGTTGCTGTGGCAATTCCACATTGGTGGGTGTGTGTGGGGGGGTCGCTGGGAATTGTAATTTATCAAGAGATGAGACAAATAAACACTTCCCAATCCACATTTCCGTAATATAATTCTACCCCCGCCTAATGACCAGTTAGTTTACCAAATAATTATAAGAATTAATGCTTAGAATCTCAAGCACATATCTAATACATGCGGGCAGGCAAGGGCTGTAATTCCCAAGAATGTATATAATATGTTCTTTGCATTAGGGTGCATGGGGTGGTTCACTTTTAAGTTAACTTTTAGTATGTTATAGAATGGTCAATTCTAAGCAACTTTTCAATTGGTCTTCATAATTTGTTATAGTATTTTTTTATTTGTTATAGTTTTTAATTACATAGTTACATAGGGTTGAAAAAAGACCAGTGTCCATCAACTTCAGCCCATCCAAGTAAACCCAGCACACCTAACCCACACCTACCAATCTATACACTCACATACATAAACTATAAATACAACCACTAATACTAACTGTAGATATTAGTATCACAATAGCCTTGGATATTCCGATTGTTCAAGAACTCATCCAGGCCCCTCTTAAAGGCATTAACAGAATCTGCCATTACCACATCTCTAGGAAGGGCATTCCCCAACCTCACTGCCCTCACCGTGAAAAACCCCCTACGCTGCTTCAAATGGAAGCTCCATTCCTTTAATCTAAAGGGATGGCCTCTGGTGCGTTGATTGTTTTTATGGGAAAAAAAAAACATCCCCATCTGCCTATAATCCCCTCTAATGTACTTGTACAGAGTAATCATGTCCCCTCGCAAGCGCCTCTTTTCCAGAGAAAACAACTCCAACCTCGACAGTCTCACCTCATAGTTTAAATCTTCCATCCCCTTTACCAGTTTAGTTGCACGTCTCTGCACTCTCTCCAGCTCATTAATATCCCTCTTAAGGACTGGAGCCAAAACTGCACTGCATACTCAAGGTGAGGCCTTACCAGGGACCTATAAAGGGGCAAAATTATGTTCTCATCCCTTGAGTCAATGCCCTTTTTTATACAAGACAGCACTTTATTTGCTTTAGTAGCCACAGAATGACACTGCCTGGAATTAGACAACTTGTTATCAACAAAAACCCCTAGATCCTTCTCCATTAAGAAAACCCCCAACAAACTACCATTCAGTAGATAGTTCGCGTTTATATTATTTCTACCAAAGTGCATAACTTTGCACTTATCAACACTGAACCTCATTTTCCAGTTTGCTGCCCAGTTTTCTAATTTTGTCAAATCGCTCTGCAAAGCGGCAGCATCCTGCATGGAACTTATAGTTTTGCACAATTTTGTGTCATCAGCAAAAATAGAAACAGTACTGTCTATGCCCCCTCCAGGTATTTAATTGCTTTCTTCACTGACCCGGCAGCCAAAAAACTATTGCTCTGTGAGGCTAGCAACCAAATACCTGCTAAAACTCCAAACTGGAGAGCTGCTAAACTGGAAATGAAATAACTAAAAACTTACAAATAATAAAAAGGGAAGACCAATTGCAAATTCTCTCAGAATATCACTCTCTGCCATACTAAAAGTTAACAGCCCCTTTAATAGCTTTAACCTCTGCACCGGAGCAATGGCAGTTAATATCTAGGCTGTTGTAGCTTGTTTCCTAATGATATGTGGGACATAAGGTGCTGCAAATTGGAAGCTTTGGGGTAATTTTCAAAAATTTGTACTAAACGTGTCAAAATTATTCATATGTCTTTAAAGCAAAGCTTAGCAGTGCAGTGTGATTGAATAACCTTCAGCTTCATCTGCAAACTCTTAAATCACCCAGTTTCTGGCTGAAATTGGCTGTGTGTGCCTGCACCCAAGACAAAGCAGTGCTTCCGGGTACAGGCGCTCAAGTGTAGGGGCGGATTCTCAGCCGCCATTTATCTGCAGGCCAAGGATCCGCCCCTTGTGACACTTGCCTTAAACTTTTTGCATGTACCTGTCGGGGAATCACAGCATAACAAGTACCTTGTGTGAGTGTGGTGTTGGGGGGCCAGGTGGAAAATTAAGAGGAGGACTGTTTATGCCGGGGAAGCATACACAGTGTGGGTGGGGGCAGGCGGAAGTAAAAATGGTAGAAACGAAAAGGTGGGGGAAAATGAGTAGTGGAAAGAAAAACAGAATGCAGTTGCACAGAATTGAGAAGAAACTGTATCATTGGACAGAGGACTAAAAGAACTGGGTCAACTGTACCATAGGGTAAAAATAAGGGGAGATGCCATGTACAAATAAATACATTGATATGGCAGATAGGGAGGAGAGCAGGATGAGTTAATGTGACACTAGGAGAAAGGGAAAGATGAAGAGAATGGAAAGAAGGTAGAGCAAGAAGAGAAGTTTTAGGGAAGGGGCACCTGAAGCAGTGTTTGCCTGTGTATTTTACCCAGGCAGAGGAAAGTGGATCTGCTTCTTCCCATAGCTCCATTCACAGGCAAAAATGCATGCTTTTCAGGTTTCCACGCTTATATCCACTTCATGTGACCCCAAATAGGCCAATGCCATCATCGGCCTGTTTGGGGTCACATGAAGTGGATATTAGCGTGGAAACACAAAAAGAATGCATTTTTGCAGTGATATCCACCGAAGCTGTGCCTTTGAATTGAGCTATGGGAAGGAGCACACAGCTTTCCACCGCCTGGGTGAAAACCATAGGTAGAGGAAAGCTGACAATCTGCTTCATGTGTCCCGGCCTTAAGGGTAAGGGCAGACAAAGTGAAGAGAAGTGGATCTGCTCCTGTACGCTTCCAAGTTTGGCTGCAAAGACAGGCACAGCTGTGTACAGCTGCACTGAGTGCAGCAGAGCAGAGATTGGCCCGAAAAACACACAGCATGTGACTGATCTCTGCTCCGCTCTGCCTGGTGTAGCTGCACTTGGGCCGAAGTTGTGCCTGTCAGTGCAGTTAAACCCGGAAGCGTATAGGAGCAGGACCACTTCTCTCCACCTGGCTACAAAACTCATGTGAGAAAAGTGGGGCCTACGCTTGGTGTGCCTTTGCCCTAAAGGGGTTTTGAGGAGATGAACATCAGAGAGATACTAAATAAGGCAAGGGATGAGGTAAAGGTAAACACAAGTCAAGAAAAATGGGCAGGAATAAAAAGCAAAGTGGGAAAATAGAACCGAGAGGGATCTGAGAAGATAACATGTAATTGGTAATACCCTGAGCCCCCACTTCTGGCAACTGGCATTGCTGCTTTATACCTGAGACCCTAGCAGTTGTTAAACCACATCTGACTGCACTGTTTCTGAGCAACTGAAGGATTACTTGTAAAAAAAAGGCATGATTGGTAGCCACACAGTGTGCTTGAAATCCCCTAAAGTGGTCCTCTGGCCAATAGCTGTGCTGAAAAGTATAGCTTCAGCGTAAGTGCAGGTACACAGAGCAGAGAGTGGCCAAAAAATACACGAAAGTAGGAAGCTGTACTTAGAGGTGCAGATACACGGGGATGCGGAAAGCAGCAGACCCCCTTCTCTCAGTCTGCAAAATGATGCCCATGTACCCATGGCCTAACAAGCAAAGGTAGTGCCTGTTGGGCAATCATGGATGCACATGGGGAGATTATTTATATAATTAAACTGACAAACAAACTAAATCCATGATTGACCAATGGGCATTAACTTTTCTAGTAATTTGTACAGTATTTGTTTAGTAGTATAATGATATTTACTGTAACCCTGAACTATTTCCGCTGTTTCAGTGTTACTATTGCTACAGGGCATTTATATCTGTATTTATTGGGGCAAATTCTAACTTAAGGTCAGGACTTTGACAATGATATAACACGCGCAGTCTGCTGTAATTCTGCCCTCCTTTTTGATGTGCCTTCATAACACCAGTCTGTGTTTTAGGAAGACATATTTGCTGACCCCTATTTGTTTTCATGGGTGCCGTTTGCTCCAGGGCATTCACGTGGTGCCAGGTGCTCTAGCTCACAGTGGCGTAACGTAGAGCACTGTTGGAAGAATGATTGTTAATATCTGATTGATTGATGTGGTTTACTTGTCTGGCACTAACTTGGAGTAGCAAATGCACGTGGGGCAGTCTTCAAAGCAAAGTAGATGTTTGGGGGGCTTATTAAATCATTGGATGTTTGTACTGGCATAGATACTGCCATCATTAAGGGCAGTGACACACGGGAAGATTAGTTGCTGCAATGCCATCCCAACGGCTAGAATGTAAATCGCTGGTGGGATGGCATACGTGGCGTCGCGATTTGCCGAAGTCGCCTTGAGAGGATAGCGAATCGCCTGCAACAACGAAGATTTGTCGCACAGTGACTAATCTTCCCATGTGTCACTGCCCTAAGAACCCATAATTCTGCACAAGGTGGGACACAATAGCCTTCCCCCTTCTGTAACTCCAAGTGACAGCTGGCTGAGGGAGTGGTGACCGCTTGGATTTTTCCTGTTTCACCTTGTATGTGTCTGTGGGGGAGTGATCGGCAGTGGGCTCTTCCTCTCTCTTGTGCTGCCCCTGACTACTTTAGGAATGCCATACTGACTATAATTAATAATAATTGGTGGGGCTATTACACAATGTAGTGGAATGAAAGGGATAGCTAGAGAATTTCACAACATTCCCTACATGATCTGAATGTATTGCTGCACTGTATATGACTGCGGTGTAAGTTTCCTCTATAGACACGATGGAGGAAATTAGTGCACCCGCTGCCTGCTCAAGCAGGTGTGCACGTGCAAGTGGGCACGGAGGGCATGCACATAGTTTGCAGTGCGCAATGGGCCCTTCAAAAGACTTTTTTGCGGGAGGGCCCGGTGCCACTTTATTACGCTGCTGACACTGAGCCATGCTATAGACAAAGGGGATATTTGACAAGATGATTTCTTTCAGTATAACAGATTGTCTGTATCAGAACTATTATATGTAAAAACGTGTAATGCAGTTTCTTTATCTGTCCCCCTATATCCACCTATATCCCTCACCCAGAACATGTGGGATGATGTTGGCCCCTTCACACTGTAGTTCTTAGAAAGATTTTATTCATTGTGGCCATAGGGCACCCTGGGTCTCCCTGCCCCTTTGATCAGCCTTTGGATGCTTCCAGCCAGCTAGTACCCAACCTCTAGAGTTAATCCCAGTGCTAAGCATCTCTAGCTTATGTATTTGATGGCACAGAGGCACACATTTGGCTCAGTATAATCGGCCCTGGACTGTTTACCAGGAATTGGTCCTGTAGCTATTAGGAGTTATGCAAAATGAACAGACTATAATCCTCTACAGCCATATTTCCATACCATACCAATCAGTGGTTCAGGCTCAAGATTGGGGCACTTAGCCAGTCAGGGCCTGTTCTGATCCATCTTCCAGTTTTTCAAAGCTAATTACTGACTGATTGCTGTTGGTAACTGGACTTGTATCATTCAGGAGCTATGATATTAAATGAGCCCTATAACTGACAGACTTTGCACTGAAATTGTGCCACCGCAGCATTCATATTCATTCAATTTATATAGTCTGCAGCCAGGGGTGCCACCTAGAGGCAGTACTGGGAAAGGGAGTACTTTCTATTGCTCTTATGCTCGTAATTTCTACTGACACTAGCGACGCTTTGTAATGTGATTCTAAATATGTTTAGCATTTGTTTTATCTATTTGTAAATGTGCTACATTAATAAAAAGCCTTTTGTAACTAAATAGCCCATCTCCCTACAGAAATATATTCTGTTAGGATGGAGAGGTTTAAAAATGTATAGGGGGACGGTCTCCTTTTCTATTCAGTTATTGTTTTAGGGCAGTGTAAAAGATGTGCCATTGACCTAAGGCGCCATTACTTTTCTGTCTAAATGACCCTATAGTTAGGGGTTGGATAGGGTGCAGAGTGCAGGAGGTCTCAATTTAAATGAAGTTATCTCTCTGACAGACATACATGAAGTGCCCCATCACTTCTGGCCCAGTGCATGAGTTGCCAGGTTGACATGGTCGCAGTTCAGGGCATACTTTGTTCCTGAGTTAAGTTGGTCCAATTTGCAGTGGATGTAAGTTTCTGGATAGTTTGGAAGATATTGCCGTATATTGTATTTCCAGTAGAAGAAACCAATAGTGGATTCAACATAAGATCAAAATCTCCTCCCAATATTACCAGGCCTTCAGAAATTGTTGGAAGGTCCTTATTTAGCCTTGGTTTGGTGAGTAAACAGGAGCAATTGTTATCATCATTTCTGCAAAACCTTTAATAAGCAGGTATCTCCCTTCGATATCATTCTTCATATCACTGAACCTTCATATCATTCAAACCCTTTAAGTAAAAACACAACATCTCAGAGAGACATTTCTAATATGTGTTACAGCAGGGGTGGCCAATACGTCGATCACGGTCCACCACTCGATCCCCCTGTGGATTTCTGGTGGACCATGATGAAGCCGGGGGTGCGGAAGTGCTGTGTGAATGCGTACATGTGCTGTGTCACGTACGTGCACATTCATGCCATTCCGGGGTCTTCAGTCGAGCGCGAATGTAAAAAGTTTGCCCCCTCCCCGTGTTATACGTAGCCATTAAAGGGGTGGTTCACCTTTAAGTTGAGTTTTAGGATGTTATATTGCTAGCATCTTTGCAATTGGTTTTCATTATTTATTTTTTATAGTTTTTGAATGATTTGCCTTTCTTTTCTGCCTCTCTCCCACTGTTAAATGGGGGTCACTGACAAAAACTAATGCTCTGTGAGGCTCCAGTTTATTATTTTTCCTTTATATTACTTATCTTTCCATTCAGGTCTTCTCTTCATATTTCAGTCTTTCATTCAAACCACACCCTGGTTGCTAAGGTAAATTTGAATCCTAGCAACCAAACAACTGCCGAACAAAAACTGAACTGAAAAAATGAAGAAGACCAATTGCAAATTGTCTCAGAATATTACTCTCTACATCAGTGATCCACAACCAGTGGTTCGTGAGCAGCACGTTGCTCACCAACCCCTTGGATGTTGCTCCCAGGGGCCTCAAAGCCGGTGTTTATTTTTGAATTCCTGGCTTGGAGGCAAGTTTTGGTTGCATAAAACCCAGTGTAATTGATAAAGAAAGCCTTCTATAGGCTGCCAGTCCACATAGGGCCTACCAAATAGCCTATTATAGCTCTTATTTGCACCCCCAGAACCTTTTTTCCTGCTAGTGTTGCTCTCCAAATCCTTTTCCATTTGAATGTGGCTCACGGGTATAAAAGGTTGGGGACCCCTGCTCTACATCATACTAAAAGTTAACTCAACCAGCAACCAGGCAGTGGTTTGAAAGAGAGACTGGAAAATGAATAGGAGAGAGACTCATACAATAATGAGGACCAATTGCAAAGTTGCTAGGAATAACTAAAAGTTAACTTAAAGGTGAACCATTCCTTTAATAACATTCCTTTTGTCAGTTGGACTTGTCAGCTTACAGATTTTCGGGTAGAGGTAAGGGTGGGATAAAGGGGTAAGCTAATATGTTATACAGGGGTTCAGTAACGTGCTGCTGCAGACTTTATGGGGTTCATCCCCTTGGCTGGCAGGTAATGGCTGCAGTTACAGTTGGGGGGTAAATGATTGCTTCTCAGGATGAGGTGGCACTTAAGTGTATGGGCGTCAGGAGCCAATGCCAGGCTGCAATCAGCTTTCCCTACAGGAATATTATTTAAGTCAGTGAGAGAAGGAGGAATAAACAACACATGGCAGGTATACCCAATAACCAAACCAATAACAAAGTTGTGTAAAACCTTACAGACAAAAGATTTTGGTATCTTATGTATTCCTTCTTCCTTATGGCTGTAACCTGCTGAGATCCTTTGCAGTCAGTCCTCATGAAAAAGTGGTTCTGACACTAAAAACTATGCTTCAGAATATTAATGTACAATAAAAGTTCCCTATAGGTCATGTTGATCTTTTTCACTGAAAGGGCTCCTTTTGTAAGTAATTCTAACTTGAAGTTCCTAAACCTGACTGTTTTGCCAACCTGACTGTCTCAGCCTGACAGTTATAGCTTCTAATGCTAATGGTCTCCTGCTGCACAAATATGGCAGCCCCCTCATAGAGGAACATGGGGAATCAGATCGATAATATAAAAGTAGGGATTTATTGAATCAAGGATTCAGTTTGGGAATCGGCCAAGATTCAGCCATTTTCAGCAGGTTTCGGATTTGGCTGAATCCATGCCTCTGGCCAAACCAAATCATTAAAATCATGTGACTTTTTGTCACATAAACACACGGAAGTTAAAAATGTTTTACCATGCACAAAGCACAGGGTTGTCTTTAAAGCAAATTAGGATTCGGTTCAGTATTCGGTCAGATCTTTTGTAAAGGATTCGGGGTTCAGCAGGGTCATAAAATAGTGAATTGGGTGCATCCCTATATAAAAGCATTGGGCAAATACTTTTATGACAAAAGTATAAATAATATGCATAGACAATGTTATGATAGGTATAAAAAAGGGTTTAATTTGTGGTGTTAGTATCTCTTTAAGTGCCCATTTCTAAGTTGCATTGAATTAGAGGGACTTTAGGCGCTCACTGGATCCCTCAGTTTTGGTTTGGATTAGTCACTTGGAGCCATTCTTCTTGGAGAGTAAAGTCCATTGCTTGTGTGCTGCAAGGTTCAGCAGACCATTCCGCTAGGCTGACTTGGGGTAGTTGTCATTCGGTGACAGAACAGATATACAAGTGTACATCTCAAACTTACCTTCTAAAGCCAACATCAGAAATATGTTGCAGGAGGTGACGGCCACTATAAAGGGGGAAATACAAGACATATAAAGGGGGAAATACAAGACATAACAAAAACATATGCTTACTCTGACAGCGCGCACCGACGACCTAGAACATAACATAAGTAAGTGCACAACTAATCAGAAAACCATATATATGCATTTATAACAAAACAGTATTATTCTTGACCTCCAAAGACAGTTGGAAGATCAGGAGAACAGAAGTAGGAGAAACAAGAGGTCAGTAACCTCACATATAAGGCCTGTGTCATTAAACTCTCCCAGGATCTCTCTAGAACCATGTTATCCAAGCCACTCACTGACCTGAGGGAGAAGAATATTCCTTACAGATGGGACTGTAGCAGTGATTCACACGCCCACTGACACTGCATCTACCAACCAATTATGTTTCCCCAAATTAAAGGTGCATTGCCCTTGTTAAACTATTTCAGCCAAGCGGAACTCCCCCAGTAAATCTACTGCGGCACATTGTTTACACTTTACTTTTGCTATTCAGCTACTTAGTTAGCTGGACTGTTCCCCCTTCCTAACCTCTCCTTTCCCGTATTTCAAGCTACCAGCAAGTGTCAGCATAGTAATCTAGTAGGGCATGTAGAGTCAACCCACCAGAATGGCTGATCTAACAAATACAGACTGTACTGTCCTTTTCTTTAATGAACCTGTCAAGCAAGGAAAGATTCTATGAGCGTAAAAAAGCAAAGCCATGATAGTGATCATCCAAGAGTCTCATTTTAGAAAACCATTCTTCAACTATGACCCATAAGTCGTGTCCCCATATATCCATGAGCAACAATCCCACAAAGAAAGCCGCTGGGGTTCTTACTTTTATTCATAAGGACCTACCATTTAAACATATAGACACACTTTTTGACACTGAGGGACAGTTCTTAATGATTAAAGGTAAATTAGCTGACCAGATATGTACAATTGCAAATGTCTATGTTCCCAATTCAGGGCAGATTTCCTATATTAGACATTTTTGAAAACTTTTTAGAAAACTTAAGTGAAGGTTTAATAAAACTAGGTGGAGACTTTAATGCTACAGTGAACCCATTAGTAGACTTTTCCTCTAAAAGGAGTAATATCTCATATAAAGGACTCAAAGAGGCCAAAAACCTTTTAGCAGAAATGCAGCTGGTTGATGTAAGGCGGGCATTAAACCCAAAAAAGGGAGACTTTACTCATTTTTCTAAAACATTCACAGTTTATTCAAGAGTTGATTATATATTGGCTTCACAACAATATTTTCATATTCCCACCTATCCGACCATTCCCCAGTTAGACAAAATGTACAATTCCACGGACACCCAAATTTTAACGACTATTATATAGAGCAGATACAATCATGGATGGCCCAAATAATTCATAACAATTCTTCAGCAGAGATCTCGTCGGCAACGTTTTGGGAAACACCAAAGTGTGTGTTGAGAGGCCTCCTGATTGCGCTTGGCTGTAAAAGAGTAGATGATAAAGAAGTACGTAAGTTACTAGGCGGCATAACTGTTTTAGAGCAAACACACAAAGTGATTCTAGCACAAAACACCTTAACTACACTGGAGAGCAAAAGGCTACAACTGAAAACATTACTTAAAGGACATGTAAATCCCACACACAAAAATTTAATCAGCCTCTTTTAAATCCTTCAGTACCTGCCACTCTGGTTGTCCAGTGGTTAAAAGTAAAAGCCGCCATACATGCAACTCGTTTTGTACGATATTCGGTGCCTTTATGGCAGCTCGACGAGACGACCAATATCGCTAAGGCTATGGATATCGGTCGTCTCGTCAATTGGACAGGTTAAAAGATTTTGATCGGCGTCCGAGAATGTGGTTCCCATAGAAACTCAGCTCTAGACCGATTTCCTATTGTTCCTTTTTGATGATGACACTGTGTGCATGATAATAATTAAGCTAGAATGAACCAATATGGATACCTACGGTTTTATTTTATGTTCCAATGTTTTAGAAGCTTTAAGACAGAACATAGAAAAGATAGAAAGCATAAAACCCTGGTGGGCATTTTATTAGGCACCTCTTCTTTATAAAAACACCAGCAAAGGGTACTTTCCATGTGCCATTGTATCCCCCACTGCTGATTCAAGGTGGGCACAAGCACAGTACAGTAAGATCTGATAAATCTGCGGTAATGCCCCCCCAGGGCAGCCCAAAGGATACCAGGGAGAAACTGGCCCACAGGTTTAAGCTTTTATCCATTTTTAAGGTACATTAGAAAAATACCCCTTCTCTGGAAAACTCATGCTCCCACGTGTTATATAGAAGCCATACCTGTACTAACACAAGAGTCTTGTATTCTGTTCCACTATCTAATACTAATTCCCAAGGAAAGAAAACGAATGTATTAGTTACAGTTATTCCAGGAGGGTGAAACAATGAATAATAATTGTGCTTCTGAAAAACAAGATAACGAGCTACTCAATTAAAGTCGGGTTCCCTTTCAGATTGTCTTTCTTGTCACTCTGGCATCCATGTTTCATTCTGTTCCAGAAGCAGTGTATGCTCCCCCCTTTATCAGACAGGGGGTATTTGCATACCAAGTTTAGAACCCCCTGTAAATTCGACAGGGGGTATTTGCATACCGAGTTTAGAACCTGCACTGTGGCATAAGAACCCAGATCATTCAGGATCTGAACCTGCACTGAGACACGACAATGACATGCAAATGCTATCTGCTTTGTGCCACCGGACGTGGTAACGTAATACCAGCTGAAAAGCCGTAGAACTGCACTGAATTTTATCCAAATACCCTCAAAGAGTTACAAAATGGTTTTTATTCTTGCCAGAGCTATTTGGCTCCCATAATCTCTCCAGAGGACTCCCAAGTACAAAAGCCTGCCATTTTTGCTATGGAGAGCTCTTATAAAATACCGTTAACACTTTGACACTAAATACAGTTTGATCAGGTCCTGTTACATAATGAGAAGGCGGCCAGTGCTCAGTTTGCCTTTAAAAATTATTTTTACAAAAAGAGTTGTTAATACCACACTTTGGCCCTTCATTGTATGTGAGTCCTACACTGCCTTTTAGGGCTCTGGCACACGGGGAGATTAGTCGCCCACGACAAATCTTCTTGTTGGCGAGCGACTAATCTCCCTGAAATGCCATCCCACCGGCGAAAATGTAAATCGCCAGTGGGATGGCATACGCGGCGGCGCGATTTCCCTGAAGTTGCCTTGAGAGGAAACTTCTGCGATTTCAGGGAAATCGCGCCACCGCGTATGCCATCCCACTGGCGATTTACATTTTCGCCGGTGGGATGGCATTTCGGGGAGATTAGTCGCCCGCCAACAGGGAGATTTGTTGCGAGCGACTAATCTCCCCGTGTGCCAGAGCCCTTAGCATTCTAAGTCTATAGTGCAATTAAAATCAATTGTGACTGAGTAGTAAGACCATTTTTCCCTTGAAGGATCTGAATTGCACTACAGACTTAGAATGTTAAAAAGCAGTGTAGGACTCACGTACAATGAGGGGCCTCGACGTGGCACGTGAGCTTACATATTTTAGCCAAAGTGTGGTACCAACGCCTCATTTTTTGCAAAAATTATTTTTAAAGGCAAACTAAGTGCTGGCAAACTTTCTCCTTCTGTTTGTATACAAGTAATGGCTTTTTATTGTTTATAGCAGCTGGTCAACTCCAGAACATGTGTTAGACCCTCAGCAGAGAGTCAGAACAAATACAATTGAATTTCCCTGCAGCCACAAACAATATTGCTCCATATAATGTTCCACACAGTGGTGCATTCAATATTGATGTCTGTATGACTAAATAGCTGATCATACACGCGCCGATATAATCGTATGAAATGCAGTTTTGTATGATTTTCAGACTGTGTGTAGGCTCTGAATTATCGCCCCAATAATTTTAATACCTTGGCAGTCGGTTGTTCAGACAATTTTGGCCAGATAACAATAAAATCTGTGCTCGTATTGTGTATCTGGCGATATCATTGGGGGACCTACAGTGCATTTCCAGGAAGTCACTTTCGTACGATTGGTGTCAGGGAACCTTCTAATAAATGCATATTGTTGGGGTTGCATACATTTCACACTAATTTGAAGAGGCCATATGCCCTGCTTATAACAGCGTAGTGCACTTCTGAGCAGTTTTGCAACTTACATTCATTATTTTTTAGCAGGTTTTACACTTCTATCATGAATGTGTTACCTGGGCACCTCTCCGCCGGTCAGCCTGGGCAGAACAGCAAAAGCTTTATTTTACTGAAGCAGAAAATGTTATATGTCGTTTCCCTGTGCAGTTCTGTCACTCTCATCACAAACTGCTAATGAATGTAAATTGCATAAGTGCTCAAAAACAGATGTTTCATGGCAGGGCATACAGTGTGTCCCATTTACCTGCAGTGCAGCCCTTATCACTGTATTCTCTACTAGTTCCACTGAATTTTTTATATTCATTTATTATATTAATTGTTCCTACTGAAACCCAGGATTCCTACATGTATTGAGAGACAGGACATCTAACAGATTATTTGGAAAGTCAGTGACCCTTCTAATAAATGCAAGCGGCTGGCACAGATAGCAATTCAATTAGAATAGTGATGAGCCAATTTTTTCGGCAGGCATGGATTTGCAGCGAATTTCCGCATTTCGGCATTGGCAAATTGTTTTGCGTAACTTCCGTTAAAATTTGGCGCAAAAAAATTCGTTGCACGGAATTTTTTTGTCGCGGTGTGAAATTGGGCACAGTCACATCAAATCGGGTGCTGTCGCGTCAAAAAGGGGCATGGTCGCTTCAAAAAAGGGCGCGGTCGTGTAAAAAACCCGCGGCCGACAAAAAATAGACTTGGCCGACAAAAAAAAAAAATTGCGCGACAAATGCGTTTCACAAATTTTTCGCCGTTTCGCAAATTTTATGGCGAAGTGAAACAGGACAGATTTGCTCATCACTAAATTAGAACAGAATTGTGTACATGGCAGTCAGATTGTAAGGTGAGCTCATTAATTACACAAGTGTTCCCTGTGCCCTTGGGTGTGGGCTTACATACCCCTATGGGCTTTGATCTGGATGAGCAATTTTTAAGATGCTCTACACAAGCAATATTAAGTGACTGTACCCTTTAGTATTTACTATGATGTAGACACATATTGCCATTTGAAAAAGAGGCAGAATGGAATGGCGATTAATTGAAAAAACGATAAAAAAGAGATTTGAAAACTTGCTGAGAATAAGAAATGATATAACCCACTAAAAGTTAACTTAAAGGACAAATACCCCTTTACGAATTCAGAAGAGCAATCTCAAGTCACCTATGTTGAGCTTTGTGTATCACACAGCAATATGGCTGGGTTAAGCTCAGCAACTAGAGATCCTCTGCACTCGCCCATTATCAATATATATAGGATATTATGATATTCTGTGCATTGAGCTACCAAGAAATACCCTCCCCTTTAAGCAAAACGGGGATTGTTTGTCCATATATTGCAATATACTTCAAGCTGGCCAACTGCGTCAAAGTCATCCCTGGTCTGGCCAGTCCTACACTCACTTTTATGTGGCTCATTTAGAATTCTACCGATACTTTAACTGATTCATTAAGAATTCTACTGATACTTTTATCTGATTCATTAAGAATTCTACTGATATTTTAATTTTATTCATTAAGAATTCTACTGATACTTTAACTGATTCATTAAAGGTGGCCATACACGCACCGATAATATCGTACGAAACCTAGTTTCGTACGATATTCGGTGCGTGTATGGTATGTCGGCGAGCCGACCGATATCGCAGGAAGCTGCTGATATCGGCCGACTCGCCGATCGGACCAGTTGGAAAATTTTGATCGGGCGCCATAGAAGGCGCCTGATCAAAATCTCCCTTCAGCGCTTAATCGGCAGAAGGAGGTAGAAATCCTATTGTTTCTACCTCCTTACCTGCCGATTCAGCCCTGAAGGGTGTGTGGCGGATCTGACGATGTTTCGTGCGACCGATGGTCGCACGAAACATCGTCAGATCGCCACGTGTATGGCCAGCTTAAGAATTCTTCTCATCGTTTAATCTGATTTATTAAGCATTCTACTGATACAATACACATATTTTTGCATGGCTTCCTTAAATGGAAATACAAACCCACAATATATAAATGGTACATATGCCAAAGTCATTTGCACTGGACTATAGTTATACTGTGCATAAAGTCCCAGCAGCTGCCACATACAGAGAAGGAGGCACGCCAGATAATATAGCGACAGATCTCATGACATTGCATTGAGAGAAATTGACCTATAAGTGTATAACCCTTATTAATATGCCCAGGCTCGGAGCCAATGTGATGCCCCAGGCAGCACTAACCTGTGTCAAGCATTTACCCTTCTGTGATGTGGCTAGAAAAAGAGCCCCCCGTGCCCTGTCATCTGTCTATATCCTGCCTAGTTACACCCAGTTATCATGGATTACCTGTCACTTTCCCAGCAGCTGCCCATCTTCTATGGAGAGCGGGTGCAAGGCACAGTCAGTTGCAGAGAAGCAGCGATGGGTGCAATAAAAGAGGTGCTGGCTTGGCTGCCCAGGGGGTATCAGAGCTGCTATACAGGGTATTGACCAAGTCCAGAGCTACTGAGTCGGAGCCAGCACGGAGCTGTCACTCCCATGCCCAGTGCTAGCGCGGTACGATCAGTTGTTTATCAGCTTGGCTACAACATGAAGATGTTGACCACAACACCAAGCGTGCTTAGCTGGTTTGCTTATATGTAGCTGGAACTAGATGTGGCTTATGTGGCTAAGGGGCAGCAGCATTACGGGCGCTTGTGTGTTGGTGACATAGAAAGAAACTATATATCAGTGTGGAACTGCTGTTCTGGTTGCACCATGTGAGAATTCCTACCCAAAAAAGTCCCCACTGAAATGACTCTGTACAGTTGGGACAGCTTTAACCAGACTGTGCCTATAAACTGGGCCTGTCCAGCTGAGCTCTGCCTGCCCTTACCATTTAGCAGGGGCCGGGTTGGCAAGGGGGCAGCATTACGAATGGGTGCAGGGGCTAATGGCTGGTACTCAGTGCTGCGGAACACAGGAGAGCAACACTGTAAGGAGATTAGTAAAATTAATATGTGTCCAATAGTCATGAGCAAATCCTTGACATTTTGTTCTGGCGAACAATTTGTGAAACTGCTGAAGAAATTCGCCAAATGTGGTTACCTATTTTTTTTTAGGTGACTGCAAAATTTTCTTCTCTTCGCGAACTTTTTTCATGGCAAAATCAGCAAATCTGTAAACAACAATTTTGCTACTTCAAAAATGTACAGACAGAACATCTTGCTTACCATGATAACAAAATGGAATCTTTGCATTATTCACTTATTCCTTAACAATATTACAAATGCTTTTGTTTGTATGACTTAGACTGATCATTTCTTATAGCTGAAAGGGCCATAGATTATTGCAGCTTTACCATGTGGGCTGTGATGTTCCGTATGAATGGAAACTTATGCTTTTTCATAAACTGATTGATGTTACTGATTGATGTTCTGGGTAGCGCCAGGTATGGATTTGCAGCATAATTCTGCATTTCACCATCACTGGATTTTTTTTTGCAAAACGGGCGCAAAATTTTGCTGTGGAAATTTGTCGGTTTCATCAAAATAGGCGCAGTCTCGTTACATTGGGCACGGTCGTGTTAAGAAAAGTTGAGGTTTGCTAATTTTTCGTTGAAGCAAAACTAGTTCTGGGTTTTAAAGCCTGTCTATAGAAATCTTATTAAAGGAAAACTATGCCCTACAGACAATGTAGGCCTCTATAAAAATATATTGCATAAACAAGCTCAAATCTGTTGGTTAAGTATTCATTCTTGGGGTATAGTTTTCCTTTAAATTATGCTTAATCTATGGCACTTGTCTAATGCATCCTAAGGATCAAATTGTACCAAGTAATACATTGTAATTATACTGGAACGTATACAGGTCAAAAGTACTTTATCATCTGAGAAATCCTGCCCTGCTGTACCTACTCTACAAATGTGTTTTAGCCTTTGTGCATCAAGATTTATGTCTTTTTTTTAGACTGTACATCATTGCAATCATTCAAGCATAGATGAGAGTATTATGCACATGTTGTAAAGCATTTTGGCTCCCTGAAGTGCATTGTCTACTATGAAAGGTTTGTATTTAGCCCTATTTTACACCTGATTCTACAGGGGCACCTTCTTTTTTCCCAGCACAGTCTCTCTCATAGGATGGAGGGTTTTTTAAGGGTGAAGTGACTTCTACTTTTAAAATGTCTCTTGGTTCTCAGTCTCTTCCAGCACCTGTCAGAAAGTTGGCTGGCTTCTAAAAAAGCAAAGACATGACAAGCACATAGGAACAGGTTGGCCGGCTAAGGGATTGTACACAGGCCGCAGAGAAGGGATGAAAGAAGCCACTGCTTCCCCTAAACCCTATATAATTATCTATTGATTTAACTATTTACTGATGATTGACAAGAGGTTCTAAATTATACCTTTGGCTTGGAGTTTTCAAACCCAACTGTGTGCAATGTAGGGGTCAAATATTTCCAGCTACAGTTACTGTTTATTCAGCCAGGCAGCCATTACAGACATTCCTGTAAACCCTATAAATCCTTATCATATCCATAATCCCACTCATACGTGTAATCCCGGCTCCCGTCACACATATAATCCTACTCATAGTACAAAAATAGAAAAAGCTAGCACCATCCACATTAATTGTACATAGAAGAGAGTGAGAATATGGGGGTAACGTGCAACCGAAGTAAAAATATATGACCGAGAGAGAAGAAGGAAAGACAGGAATATCCTCTCAGAGGACTATCCCTGTATAGACTTCAGGACACTGCACTGAAAACCCCCCAAAAATATGTAGTTTATTATCAGGTAAGTTTCTTGATCAGGTGTGGTATAAAGATTAAGACTTAACGTTTATTGTTCACTTTTTTTTAAAAAAATAAAGTTTATCAAGGACAAAACCCTATTAAAAAACGCGTAAGGTGAAATACAACTCAAAAGAAAACTCTAACAAAATGTAAGGCGGCTTAGAGTTAACTTGCTTTCTAAAATTCGCTACAAAGTTTTATCTTACAGAGTAACCATTGTAAATTGATTCTCCTAGGCCTGTGAAGGCAATTCAAGGGAGATTTAAAAAGTATCCAAAACTATTGTTGCGAAAGTATTATCATACAAATAAGCAGAGGAATCAGTTTCCTTGTGATATAAAGATAACTGCTTAACCGCAAGGGGGATTCAGACCCCGTTGTTACCAAATGAGATGTGCACTTCTCACTAGGTATAGAACTATAATTAGATGATTTGGGTGTACCAACGCCCCGCAGTGAAATGAAGTTAACCCCAGCTTTAAGCCAAGTTTCTGGTTTCTAGATTGCAGCACCCACGCTAATTAAAATGCACATCAATCGTGCATCCCTTTCAACCCACCCTTCCAACCACCAAACCCCACATCAACACCCGTTCACTCCCCCCTTCCCAAGCCCGACGCGCGTTTCGCTCCTATACACACGGAGCTTTTTCAAGGACTAGCGCGCGCCCCCCCACACTGCCGGCTTTTAAATTTACCATGTCACTTGCTATTGGATAGTTCGCGTCCTACTCGGGACCTCCCCTATGACGTCACAAAAGGACCCGGACTGCACCATCCATTCCAGCTTCTCATAGACAGGGAAACATAAGTTATCATCAAATGCTGACAGAGGGGGCGCTATATTGTCTAACATGAAATAGAGTTAAATAAAGAACAGAAATGATTGGAGTATCATGAATGAAAATGAAATAAATTTGTAACCAACAGTATGGATGGAATAAATTAATAATAAGAAGTAAGTACAATAATTGAAATAAACATTAGAAATGACAATCAAAAATCGAGTAATTATTAAGTGTCATCTAATCTAGGAAGACGTTTAAGGTAATACTTTTGTTAAGGCCATTGGGAGATAGTGAATTTAATAAAAAAATCCACTCGCTCTCTTTTTTAAGAAGAGCTTTATCCAGATCACCACCCCGTAATCCTAGGCTGATTTTACTGAGCCCGGACATTCTCAGCCCGACACTTTTACCCTCATGTTTTTCGTAAAAGTGTCTGGCAATGGGGGTCATTTTGGTATTACTGCCAGCATCTGTATTTGAATGTTCAATGTTCCTGACATGTTCCCCGGGGGCTACGCATTAAGGTCTTTCCCTCATTTGAGATGATTGATCCGAATTTTAAGTCCGAATGGGAAAAGACATTACATCAGTGTTCTCTACAGCTGGTACAATTATTATCTGACTATGAAAAGAAAGTCGTTTCTGAGCTAACTATTCAAATTAAAGAGATTGAAGATAAACTTCAGGCCATAAAAGATCAGGATATGGTAACCAAACAATTAGTCCGTATTAACACCGAGATCGACCGTTTAGAACATGAAATTATAGACAATAAACGTCAGAAATATTTAAGGGATATTCATGATTATGATGTTGGTATGGTGTACAAATGGTCCAAACCTATCAGAAAATCATATGGGGGGAAATCCCTCCAAATAACCACTTCTGCATCAGAACTATCTGACTCTGAAACCACATCAATTAATGTGGAAACACCATCTCAAGTAACCCCAATCACTTCTCAGTCCTCTTTTTTAAGAAAAAGAGAATACGGAGGGGGGGAAAGAAATTTAAGAGACAGAGAGAGGTGGGCCTATCCCAGGCAAAATCAATGGGAACCCCAACAAGGCAGAACACGATTCAGGGGACGTCGTTATTAACTATTGTCAATCTGAGTGACCATATTTTGACGTCTGATCAGTCTAATGTACTCTCAAAAGGTCTCTCTTTCTCTCCTAGCTGTAATGTTTCTAAATTTGAACTCTACAAAGATCTATTTTCTTTTTGCCGCAAACTACTTCTTAAAAAACATTTTGATAGAGACTCTGAAATCTCATTAAGTGACTTGTGTAATCCCTTAGCAGCAATTTCCGATCGTTCTAACCCTCATGATTTAGCCATTGCCGAACAAGATACTAATTTCTTGGAAGCTCTATCTGATCTTAATGAACTCCTCTTAGAAAATCGTGATACTCACTCAGTCATCAAACCTAAGAGCACTTTTATGCCTCCAAAAAATACGAGCTCTGCTGTGACTACCTTTGGAGAGCTGGTGATGAGTGACTTTCTTAAATTACCGAGTACAGGACCCTCTAATCTAAGCCAAGGGGAGAGGACTGCTATATCACAAATTAAAAAATGGGATGATGTAGTTATTAAACCATCGGATAAAGGTGGCAATGTTGTGATCTGGCCAAAAATTTTGTATATAGCTGAGGCACTCAAACAGTTAACTGATACCAAATGCTATAGTAAATTGCACCATGATCCAACTTCTGCTTTTCGCGAGTCATATAATGATATTATTTCAGATGGCTATCAAACGGGGCTACTCACTAAACCCGAATTCAAAGTTCTAAAAAATACATATTCTAGGACTCCTACTTTCTACATGTTGCCAAAGATTCATAAGAATATTACGAAACCCCCTGGGAGACCCATAGTGTCAGGGAACGGAAATCTATGCGAACAGGCGAGCATATATATTGATAAAAAATTGCGCTCTTTTGTGTGCAATTTACCCTCATACACACGTGATACGAGCGATCTATTATCTAAAATTGAGAATGTTAAAGTACCGGCCGGTACAATCTTGGTAACATGTGATGTTGAGTCCTTATATACATGTATTTTGCACAAATTTGGCCTAATGGCCATAAGGTTCTTTCTTGAGACTGAGAGCAATTGGGACCCTCAATACATTGACTTTATCATATCTATTACACAATTTTGTTTGACACATAATTTTTTTATTTTCAATAATAAATTCTATTTGCAACAACGTGGTGTAGCAATGGGAGCTGCGTTTGCCCCTACATATGCCAACCTATTTCTGGGTTGGTGGGAAGCAAATTGGGTTTTCGATGATGCACTAACACACTACACTCAATTTGTTTTAGACTGGTTTCGTTACATCGATGATTTGTTCTTCTTGTGGACTGGCACGACAGAATTACTAGATGATTTCCTTCTGAAATTAAATGAGAATAGCCTTAATATCAAACTTACTCATACTTATAATACTCACAAAATTGATTTCCTTGACATTTCCATATATATTATGGCCGATGGTGAGCTTAGAACTGACCTATATAGAAAACCTACGGCAACAAATTCTATCTTACATTTTCAGAGTCACCATTTAAATTCTACTAAAAAAGCAATTCCATATGGTGAGTTCGTTAGACTTAGACGCAATTGCTCTGAACACACCCTGTTTGTAAAAAGAGCTCAGGAATTGATGATTAGGCTCAGAGACAGAGGTTACAGTGGAAGGATAGTAAAACAGGCCTATTATCGCGCCTGTGGTCTCAAGCGCACTAACCTCTTGAAGACAGGCCAGAGGAAGACCCAATCACCTGAAGAGTGCATACGGTTTGTTAGTACCTTCAATAATCAATGGCCTCAAATCATCAATATTCTAAAAAGACATTGGCATGTGCTACATACGGATACCACTCTACGAAAATATGTGGGAGAATTCCCTAGTACATGCTGTAGGAGATCCCCTAATTTGAGGGACAAACTCGTTTCCAGTCACTTCCAACCCTCTGTTCATATTAACACCACTAATTTAAAGGGGACGTTTATGTGTGGCCGCTGCAAAGCTTGTAAATATATATACAATCTCAATTCTGTAGTGGATAGGTTTAATACTAGACATGAAGTGAAAGATTTTTTTAACTGTCGCTCAGAAAGCATTATTTACCTCATTACCTGTCCTTGTGGTAAACAATATGTGGGTAAAACAAATAGAATGCTGAAAGACAGATTACTCGAACATGTCAGGAACATTGAACATTCGAATACAGATGCTGGCAGTAATACCAAAATGACCCCCATTGCCAGACACTTTTACGAAAAACATGAGGGTAAAAGTGTCGGGCTGAGAATGTCCGGGCTCAGTAAAATCAGCCTAGGATTACGGGGTGGTGATCTGGATAAAGCTCTTCTTAAAAAAGAGAGCGAGTGGATTTTTTTATTAAATTCACTATCTCCCAATGGCCTTAACAAAAGTATTACCTTAAACGTCTTCCTAGATTAGATGACACTTAATAATTACTCGATTTTTGATTTTCATTTCTAATGTTTATTTCAATTATTGTACTTACTTCTTATTATTAATTTATTCCATCCATACTGTTGGTTACAAATTTATTTCATTTTCATTCATGATACTCCAATCATTTCTGTTCTTTATTTAACTCTATTTCATGTTAGACAATATAGCGCCCCTCTGTCAGCATTTGATGATAACTTATGTTTCCCTGTCTATGAGAAGCTGGAATGGATGGTGCAGTCCGGGTCCTTTTGTGACGTCATAGGGGAGGTCCCGAGTAGGACGCGAACTATCCAATAGCAAGTGACATGGTAAATTTAAAAGCCGGCAGTGTGGGGGGGCGCGCGCTAGTCCTTGAAAAAGCTCCGTGTGTATAGGAGCGAAACGCGCGTCGGGCTTGGGAAGGGGGGAGTGAACGGGTGTTGATGTGGGGTTTGGTGGTTGGAAGGGTGGGTTGAAAGGGATGCACGATTGATGTGCATTTTAATTAGCGTGGGTGCTGCAATCTAGAAACCAGAAACTTGGCTTAAAGCTGGGGTTAACTTCATTTCACTGCGGGGCGTTGGTACACCCAAATCATCTAATTATAGTTCTATACCTAGTGAGAAGTGCACATCTCATTTGGTAACAACGGGGTCTGAATCCCCCTTGCGGTTAAGCAGTTATCTTTATATCACAAGGAAACTGATCCTCTGCTTATTTGTATGATAATACTTTCGCAACAATAGTTTTGGATACTTTTTAAATCTCCCTTGAATTGCCTTCACAGGCCTAGGAGAATCAATTTACAATGGTTACTCTGTAAGATAAAACTTTGTAGCGAATTTTAGAAAGCAAGTTAACTCTAAGCCGCCTTACATTTTGTTAGAGTTTTCTTTTGAGTTGTATTTCACCTTACGCGTTTTTTAATAGGGTTTTGTCCTTGATAAACTTTATTTTTTTAAAAAAAAGTGAACAATAAACGTTAAGTCTTAATCTTTATACCACACCTGATCAAGAAACTTACCTGATAATAAACTACATATTTTTTGGGGGTTTTCGGTGCAGTGTCCTGAAGTCTATACAGGGATAGTCCTCTGAGAGGATATTCCTGTCTTTCCTTCTTCTCTCTCGGTCGTAATCCTACTCATACATGTAATCCCGGCTCAGTCACACATATAATCCCACTCATACGTGTAATCCCAGCTCCCGTCACACATATAATCCCACTCATACGTGTAATCCCGGCTCCCGTCACACATATAATCCCACTCATACGTGTAATCCCGGCTCAGTCACACATATAATCCCACTCATACATGTAATCCCGGCTCAGTCACACATATAATCCCACTCATACGTGTAATCCCAGCTCCCGTCACACATATAATCCCACTCATACGTGTAATCCCGGCTCCCGTCACACATATAATCCCACTCATACGTGTAATCCCAGCTCCCGTCACACAAATAATCACACTCATACGTGTAATCCCGGCTCCCGTCACACATATAATCCCACTCATACGTGTAATCCCGGCTCCCGTCACACATATAATCCCACTCATACATGTAATCCCGGTCTCAGTCACATATATTATCCTATTCATACGTTTAATCCCGGCCCCAGTCACACATATATAATCCCCCTAATACCGTATATACTCGAGTATCAACCGAGTTTTTCAGCACGAAAAATGTGCTTAAAAACTCATGCTCATCTTATACCCGAGTTTATATTGCATTCGGCTGTGCTATTTCCACTAGAATGCTGTATGCAGAAATATAAAACAGCAACAATCAGTGCAGATGGGTTACAATCTGTTGGGAGAAGTGTTTAGCACTAGTTGCCACTGAAACACATAACACATTAACACTAACTAGAACAGCCAGCCATTATGAGAATCCTACTAAGGTTTTGGATGTACTATTGTCAAGACAAATATGTTGAGATATGTTGAGATATAAGGCTGACCTAATGCCTTTCATTCTATAAATGTAAATTATAGGGAAAAGACCTGCTACTTGAATAAGTTATGTTCATTTCAGCTGCTTTGTCTTTTATATTTATATGTATTACATCTAGCATAGGTCATGGTTTATTGTTCAGGGTCCCATACCTGGTAAAAACAGTTATTGGAAACATCTTATGGCGGCTATACACAGCCAGATCTGCTTCTTTGGCTGAAATATATAATATTATTTAAAACTGAAATCTGAAATGATCTATCATCTATCTAGCTCAAAAAGATCCAGCACAAATGTATTTTATAAAATCTGCAGCTGCCAACATGATATATTATGAAGAAGTTCACAGGCGGGGTCACGCTGAGTGTTCTTTTATTATTTATTTGATTATTGAAACTATCAGTAGCTGCTGCATTTCCCACCTAGGCTTATACTCGAGTCAATAAGTTTTTTCCAGTTTTCTTAGATAGAAATAGGTACCTCGGCTTATATTCGGATCGACTTATACTCGAGTATATACGGTACATGTAATCCCAGTCACATGCACAGCCAGTCACACGTATAATACCACTCATACATGTAATCCCAGCCTCAGTCACACATATATCATCCCCCTAATAAATGTAATCCCGGACCCAGTCACACACATAATCCCACTCATACAGTAATCTCAGTCACCTGCACACATATAATCCCCTAATACATGTAATACTGGCCCCAGTCACACATATATAATCCCACTCATACGCTGTAATCTCAGTCACCTGCACACATATAACCCCCTAATACATGTAATACTGGCTCCAGTCACACATATATAATCCCACTCATACATTTAATCTCAGTCACCTGCACACATAATCCCCCTAATACATGTAATACTGGCCCCAGTCACACATATATAATCCCACTCATACGTGTAATCTCAGTCACCTGCACACACATATAATCCGCTAATACATATAATCCCGGACCCAGTCACACATATAATATAATATAATGCCATTTGAGTGGTTTGACATTCCAAAAAATGAAGCATGATGGAATGTGGAAGCCATAAAAATGTTTGCATTTATGGCCAGTATACCCAGAGCCCAGTAAAAAGCTTTGTGCCTTACTGCACTAGAGGACTAATCCAGTGCTCCATTTATTGGCCCCTTTAGTGCCACACTGTTGCATATGCATTGTGCTTTGTTTGTTGACAAGTTTGCATAGGATTAAGCATTAATATCTCTGCTGTGTAGATAGCACTGCTGCTGCTGCTGCACTTGAATTGGTGACCCAAACCCCCCCCCTTCCCATTTTAAAAGAAGGACCAATTGAAATGGTACAGGTTTAAACTGTACTGCTAAATATATTTGTCTCAAAATTTTGTTGTAAGGGGCCCCGTGATTTCTGATGGCGGCCCTGGAGCCATCAACACCTACCCTTGAGAATTATAATTAGATGCTTATGGCCAATTCTAGACTTCCCTGTACTGGTGGTTGAGTTGTAGATGGCAGTTTCCTATATTCTGTATAAAGTTATTTTATGTTAGATGTAGGTGTTCATGTGACTGCATTTACTGCCTGGAAGGGAGGGGTAAGTAGACGTCTATGAAGGGTTAATAAAATGCATTGCAGTAAATGTTATGCTTCCCAGTAGCTGAAAGAACATATGATCTCACCAGACAAGGTTTATGATATGAACCTCAATTAATAACTTTCCTTCTCCCAGAACCCATTGCTGTTCTCACCCTACTGCCCTGCTATTTCTAACACCCCCCACCTCTTTTTAATAAGATCTTTAATGGCAGATCAAATCCTAATGACCGTGATGCATTTGGTGTATATGCTGGCAAATAGAGTAACAAAATGAACACTCTAATGATTCCTGGACACTCTCGTGTCATACAAGCGAATATTACTCTGCTCACTTGAATATTATAGACACACTAAAGTTTGTTGTTAACGTAGGTCCTTGGTCTCTGTATAGCATTAATAGTCAAGGGTTTAATGAGGAAAACTTAAGAGTAGGCCCAACAGGTAAATACATAATGGGGCTGATTGCACCTGCCACCAAGTATTATTGGTTATCAGCCGCGCAAAATCGACCCACAGCATCTAACGAACCTATGAATTCCCTTAGCAACAGGCTATTTAAACGATATTCAAGTGCGAAACAAGTTATGCTACACACAGTCCAGCCATGCTAGAGAGCGTCCTGTTATGTCCATCAACAATTAAGTAACATAAAGATTATATCATAAAGTTATCACATTTGGAATGCTCCACATAGACTAGACCAAAAACCACTACATCAACCCGATCACTTTATATATAGATTCTATCACTTTATCATGCTGTTAGCTGCGTGATTACTGACATTCGTATTCTTATACGAATGTTATTAGTGATATGTACCCAATGACAATTAATGCTTCCGATTACTGTTTTTCCTATGTTAGCCCAAGACCGACCGGATGTCCAAGGATCAGGAGAAGAGTCGGAGCCCAGACCGCCTGAGGGAAAATTCTCTTCCCTGGCTGTCGAGCCATAAAGATTCTTGCCTTATGTGGAGGAGTTTCTGGCAGCTTAAAATATGCAATGAGATTTCGAACTCTCTATGTTGTTCAAAGGATCATTACACATCGTGAACTACTCCAAGCTCTTATATTCCACTGTATATATTTTATACGTTATGATTAATGAAATAATATTTTAATGGTATATTGAATAGTTCTGTTGCTCTTAATGCTGGTATCATTATTGCCATTTTATTTCTTTAACTGGAACCCAGTCTATAGCTGGCCATACACGTTCAGATTTTAGTTGTTGTACAACGGATATTGATTGTACGGTTTAATGCAACTAACTAAAATAACGCAAAGATTTAACATTTAATGTTCTGGCCATTAATTTACAGACAACAATCGTAGGACTTACAATAGAAAAGGTATGGGATCCCATACCCGGAAACCCGTTATGCAGAAAGCTCTGAATTACGGAAAGCCCGTCTCCCATAGACTCCATTTTGTTCAAATAATTCAGAATTCTACAGTAAAACTGATTTCCTTTTCCTCTGTAGTAATAAAAAAAGTACCTTGTAATTGATCCCCACTAAGATATAATTAATAATTAATTAAAACAACCCTATTGCTTTCATTAATGTCTTATTGATTTTTTAGTAGACTTTAGGTATGGGGATCCAAATTACGGAAAGACCGCTTATCCGGAATACCCTTGGTCCCGAGCATTCTGGATAACGGCTCCTATATCTGTTTTGGCAACAGCATATCTGGAAAAGAAGAAGCTGACCCTTGAGAGGGGAGGGGGATCATCCTTTAAAGGAAAAGGAAAGGCTAATAAAGAGTTAATCTCAAGCTGCAGGCATACTTTCAGTTCTCTCAACAGTGCCCTTAAGTCTCCCCATATTTCACCTGTTCAGAAGATCAGAAGCCAAACAGGAAGAAAAAAATGCTGAGCTGTGTAAAGAAAGTTCCCATAATGCCTCACTTCTGCACAGACACAGAGACCAAACTGAACATGCTCAGTTAGTAAGGACTATGAGTCAGCTTCCTCCTGATTGGCTCAGATCCGCATTCCTAAGGGGGGGAGTGAGTTCTTAGCATTCTTGAGGGAGGGGTTGCAGGAGAGAGGAGAGAACAGAAAGCTGCATGTCTGTGGCACAGGAATTCCAGACATAGAGAAATCTTTTGACAGAGAAGTCAGTCCGTTACAACATATATAGTAAGAAGCGATGCTCGGAATGTGGTAACATACTGAATGCACTCACGAGCAGCAGAAAAACAATGCAAGGGCACATTAAGGCAAATTGCCTTTAAATAGTGGTGCCGCTTTACGGCTCATCTACAACCACAAGTTCAGCCGCACTAAAATGAAAATAAATATTACTTTTACTGACTCAGTCTGTTTAAGATACTGCTAAAGACACTCCTTGCACTTCCTTATACAGGTATAAGATCCGCTATCTGGAAACCTGTTATACAGAAAGCTCTTAATTACAAGAATGCTATTTCATATAGACTCCATTTTAAGTAATTCCCATTTTTAAAAAATGATTTGCTTTAACTCTGTAATAATGAAACAGTACCTTGTACTTCATCCCAACAATCCTATTGGGTTTATTTAATGTTTTAATGGTTTTATACTAAATCTAAAGTTTGGTGATCCGAGCATTCTGAATAACAGGTCCAATACCTGTAGTTGTATTCAGCACCAATGAGCCCTCCCAGCCAGCTCTGGCCAATCATACACCTATTGGGGAAGCCTTGAGCGACCACCATCATGAACGTGGCGGTAATTACTATATATATGTATATAGCTTGGTATATAGCTGCCACAGACTTGGCAAAAGAATCTAAAATAATTCTATTTACTGGCAATCCCTAACGTGATATTGTGAGCTATTATCCCCAATATCAGTATCATTAGCATGGCATGGGGATTAGCATGTCACTGCAAGAGCCCCAGTTTTGCTCCAGCCCCCACTAGATATAAAAAGCCTCATTAGCATTCTTTAAGCAAATAAACATGAATGAATAAATGAATTATTAAACTGCTATTGGCTAAATAAGTGATAAAAAATTGATTAAAACTCCCAATATGTTTCTGGACACCCATTATAAACGCATTTAAAAATCCCAGCTGTCAATCATATATTGCATGCCCCGCCCCTATGCCTGCTTGCTGTGATTGTGTAATTCCAAGACTGAAGGAAACAAAGTTATATTATTTATATAGTGTAAGTGAAGTTTATTTTGCTTGACAAACACAATAGAAAATAAATATTAGTTTTTCTAATGACAGGTCCCAATATGCCAGCCTAGTCCCACATTTATACATACAAATATACAGAGAACTGTACACACACAACATAAGCTATCCCATCCAATAATTTCATCTTAATTCACCATAATTTGAATCTTCCTCTCATATGCAGGGCTGCCATCAGTAATCATGGTGCCCCATACTACTAAGTTATCAGGGCCCTATCACCATATTAGCCCACTGGCCAAGTAGGTGGCAGGCCCAGCCAAAAAAATACATTGTTCCTCCTTTGCATAACCACATCCCACAAGCCCAGCCAGTCTTGTGACCCATGTAAACAAACATATACACATGTAAGAACTCTCCGAGCTCTGAGTACCATTTACAAAAGCCTCACTCCAGTTTGGTGGATATGGGCTCGAACTGATGAGCGGTTCGATCTGTGCCCCCTTACGATGTTGTTCTCCTGTGTTCCACAGCACTGAGTACCAGCCATTAGCCCCTATACCAGGGGTGGGCAAACTTTTTTCAAGAAAAACTCTTGCCCCAGTATGCCCCCTTGATCTTCCCAAGTATGTCCCCTTGATCTTGCCCCAGTATCGCCCCTTGATCTTGCCCTCGTATGTCCCCTTGATCTTGCCAAGAGTATGTTCCCATGATCTTGCCCCAGTGTGCCCCCTTGATCTTGCCCCAGTGTACCCCCTTGATCTTGCCCCAGTGTGCCCCCCTTGATCTTGCCCCAGTATGCCCCCCTTGATCTTGCCAGGGTACATCCCCTTGATCTTGCCAGAGTACGTCCTCTTGATCTTGCCCCAGTATGCTCCCTTGATCTTGCCCCAGTATGTCTCCTTGATCTTGCCCCAGTAAAGCCCCTTGATCTTGCCCTAGTATGCCCCCCTTGATCTTGCCCCAGTATGTCCCCTTGATCTTGGCACCAGTTTGTCCCCTTGATCTTGCCCCAGTATGCCCCCTTGATCTTGCCCCAGTATGTCCCCTTGATTTTGCCCCAGTATCGCCCCTTGATCTTGCCCTCGTATGTCCCCTTGATCTTGCCAGAGTATGTTCCCATGATCTTGCCCCAGTATGCCCCCTTGATCTTGCCCCAGTATGTCGCCCTTGATTTTGCCCTGTATGCCCCCTTGATCTGCCCAGTATGTCCCTTTCATCTTGCCCAGTATGCCCCCCTTGATTTTGGCACCAGTTGTCCCCTTGATCTTGCCCCAGTATGTCCCCTTGATCTTCCCAAGTATGTCCCCTTGATCTTGCCCCAGTATCGGCCCCTTGATCTTGCCCTCGTATGTCCCCTTGATCTTGCCAGAGTATGCTTCCCATGATCTTGCCCCAGTATGCCCCCTTGATCTTGCCCCAGTATGTCCCCTTGATTTTGCCCTGTATGCCCCCCTTGATCTTGCCCCAGTATGTCCCTTTCATCTTGCCCCAGTATGCCCCCCTTGAATTTTTGCACCAGTTTGTCCCCTTGATCTTGCCCCAGTATGTCCCCTTGATCTTGCCCCAGTATGTCCCCTTGATCTTGCCCCAGAATGCACCCCTTGATCTTGCCCCAGTATGTCCCCTTGATCTTGCCCCAGTATGCCCCCTTGATCTTGCCCAGTATGCACCCTTGATCTTGCCCCAGTACGTCCCCTTGATCTTGCCCCAGAATGCCGCCTTGATCTTGCCCCAGTATGCCCCCTTGATTTTGCCCCAGTATGCCCCCTTGATCTTGCCCCAGTATCGCCCCTTGATCTTGCCCCCATATGCCCCCTTGATCTTGCCAGAGTATGTCCCCTTGATCTTGCCCCAGTGTGGCCCCTTGATCTTGCCCCAGTGTGCCCCCTTGATCTTGCCCCAGTATCGCCCTTGATCTCGCCAGAGAACGTCCTCTTGATCTTGCCCCAGTATCCTCCCTTGATCTTGCCCCAGTATGCCCCCTTGATCTTGCCCCAGTAAAGCCGCTTGATCTTGCCCCAGTATGCCCCCTTAATCTTGCCACGGTATGTCCCCTTGATCTTGCCCCAGTATGCCCCCCTTGATCTTGCCCCAGTATGCCACCCTTGATCTTGCCCCAGTATGTCCCCTTGATCTTGCACCATTTTGTCCCCTTGATCTTGCCCCAGTATGCCCCCTTGATCTTGCCCCAGTACGTCCCCTTGATCTTGCCCCAGTATGTCCCCTTGATCTTGCCAGAGTATGTCCCCTTGATCTTGCCCCAGTATGCCCCCATTGATCTTGCCCCAGTATGCCCCCTTGATCTTGCCCCAGTAAAGCCCCTTGATCTTGCCCCAGTAAAGCCCCTTGATCTTGCCCCAGTATGTCCCCTTGATCTTGCCCCAGTATTCCCCCCTTGATCTTGCCATGGTATGTCCCCTTGATCTTGCCCCAGTATGCCCCCCTTGATCTTGCCCAAGTATGCCACCCTTGATCTTGCCCCAGTATGTCCCCTTGATCTTGCACCATTTTGTCCCCTTGATCTTGCCCCAGTATGCCCCCTTGATCTTGCCCCAGTACGTCCCCTTGATCTTGCCTCAGAATGCCGCCTTGATCTTGCCCCAGTATGTCCCCTTGATCTTGCCAGAGTAGGTCCCCTTGATCTTGCCCCAGTATGCCCCCTTGATTTTGCCCCAGTATGCCCCCTTGATCTTGCCCCAGTATCGCCCCTTGATCTTGCCCCTGTATGTCCCCTTGATCTTGCCCCCATATGCCCCCTTGATCTTGCCAGAGTATGTCCCCTTGATCTTGCCCCAGTGTGGCCCCTTGATTTTGCTCCAGTGTGCCCCCTTGATCTTGCCCCAGTATGCCCCCTTAATTTTGCCAGAGTACGTCCCCTTGATCTTGCCAGAGTACGTCCTCTTGATCTTGCCCCAGTATGCCCCCTTGATCTTGCCCCAGTAAAGCCCCTTTGATCTTGCCCCAGTATGCCCCCTTGATCTTGCCCCAGTATGCCCCCTTGATCTTGCCCCAGTACGTCCCTTGATCTTGCCCCAGAATGCCGCCTTGATCTTGCCCCAGTATGCCACCCTTGATCTTGCCCCCATAATCTTGCCAGAGTATGTCCCCTTGATCTTGCCAGAGTACGTCCTCTTGATCTTGCCCCAGTATGCCCCCCTTGATCTTGCCCCAGTATGCCCCCTTGATCTTGCCCCAGTATGCCCCCTTTGATCTTGCCCCAGTTTGTCTCCTTGATCTTGCCCCAGTAAAGCCCCTTGATCTTGCCCTAGTATGCCCCCCTTGATCTTGCCCCAGTATGTCCCCATGATCTTGCACCAGTTTGTCCCCTTGATCTGGCCCCAGTATGCCCCCTTGATCTTGCCCCAGTATGTCCCCTTGATTTTGCCCTGTATGCCCCCCTTGATCTTGCCAGGGTACATCCCCTTGATCTTGCCAGAGTACGTCCTCTTGATCTTGCCCCAGTATGCTCCCTTGATCTTGCCCCAGTATGTCTCCTTGATCTTGCCCCAGTAAAGCCCCTTGATCTTGCCCTAGTATGCCCCCCTTGATCTTGCCCCAGTATGTCCCCTTGATCTTGCACCAGTTTGTCCCCTTGATCTTGCCCCAGTATGCCCCCTTGATCTTGCCCCAGTATGTCCCCTTGATTTTGCCCTGTATGCCCCCCTTGATCTTGCCCCAGTATGTCCCTTTGATCTTGCCCCAGTATGCCCCCCTTGATTTTGCACCAGTTTGTCCCCTTGATCTTGCCCCAGTATGTCCCCTTGATCTTGCCCCAGTATGTCCCCTTGATCTTGCCCCAGAATGCACCCCTTGATCTTGCCCCAGTATGTCCCCTTGATCTTGCCCCAGTATGCCCCCTTGATCTTGCCCCAGTATGTCCCCTTGATTTTGCACTGTATGCCCCCCTTGATCTTGCCAGGGTACATCCCCTTGATCTTGCCAGAGTACGTCCTCTTGATCTTGCCCCAGTATGCTCCCTTGATCTTGCCCCAGTATGTCTCCTTGATCTTGCCCCAGTAAAGCCCCTTGATCTTGCCCTAGTATGCCCCCCTTGATCTTGCCCCAGTATGTCCCCTTGATCTTGCACCAGTTTGTCCCCTTGATCTTGCCCCAGTATGCCCCCTTGATCTTGCCCCAGTATGTCCCCTTGATTTTGCCCTGTATGCCCCCCTTGATCTTGCCCCAGTATGTCCCTTTCATCTTGCCCCAGTATGCCCCCCTTGATTTTGCACCAGTTTGTCCCCTTGATCTTGCCCCAGTATGTCCCCTTGATCTTGCCCCAGTATGTCCCCTTGATCTTGCCCCAGAATGCACCCCTTGATCTTGCCCCAGTATGTCCCCTTGATCTTGCCCCAGTATGCCCCCTTGATCTTGCCCCAGTATGCACCCTTGATCTTGCCCCAGTACGTCCCCTTGATCTTGCCCCAGAATGCCGCCTTGATCTTGCCCCAGTATGCCCCCTTGATTTTGCCCCAGTATGCCCCCTTGATCTTGCCCCAGTATCGCCCCTTGATCTTGCCCCCATATGCCCCCTTGATCTTGCCAGAGTATGTCCCCTTGATCTTGCCCCAGTGTGCCCCCTTGATCTTGCCCCAGTATCGCCCCTTGATCTCGCCAGAGAACGTCCTCTTGATCTTGCCCCAGTATCCTCCCTTGATCTTGCCCCAGTATGCCCCCTTGATCTTGCCCCAGTAAAGCCGCTTGATCTTGCCCCAGTATGCCCCTTAATCTTGCCACGTATGTCCCTTGATCTTGCCCCAGTATGCCCCCTTGATCTTGCCCCAGTATGCCACCCTTGATCTTGCCCCAGTATGTCCCCTTGATCTTGCACCATTTTGTCCCCTTGATCTTGCCCCAGTATGCCCCCTTGATCTTGCCCCAGTACGTCCCCTTGATCTTGCCCCAGTATGTCCCCTTGATCTTGCCAGAGTATGTCCCCTTGATCTTGCCCCAGTATGCCCCCATTGATCTTGCCCCAGTATGCCCCCTTGATCTTGCCCCAGTAAAGCCCCTTGATCTTGCCCAAGTAAAGCCCCTTGATCTTGCCCCAGTATGTCCCCTTGATCTTGCCCCAGTATTCCCCCCTTGATCTTGCCATGGTATGTCCCCTTGATCTTGCCCCAGTATGCCCCCCTTGATCTTGCCCAAGTATGCCACCCTTGATCTTGCCCCAGTATGTCCCCTTGATCTTGCACCATTTTGTCCCCTTGATCTTGCCCCAGTATGCCCCCTTGATCTTGCCCCAGTACGTCCCCTTGATCTTGCCTCAGAATGCCGCCTTGATCTTGCCCCAGTATGTCCCCTTGATCTTGCCAGAGTAGGTCCCCTTGATCTTGCCCCAGTATGCCCCCTTGATTTTGCCCCAGTATGCTCCCATTGATCTTGCCCCAGTATGCCCCCTTGATCTTGCCCCAGTATCGCCCCTTGATCTTGCCCCTGTATGTCCCCTTGATCTTGCCCCCATATGCCCCCTTGATCTTGCCAGAGTATGTCCCCTTGATCTTGCCCCAGTGTGGCCCCTTGATTTTGCTCCAGTGTGCCCCCTTGATCTTGCCCCAGTATGCCCCCTTAATTTTTTCCAGAGTACGTCCCCTTGATTTTGCCAGAGTACGTCCTCTTGATCTTGCCCCAGTATGCCCCCTTGATCTTTCCCCAGTAAAGCCCCTTTGATCTTGCCCCAGTATGCCCCATTGATCTTGCCCCAGTATGCCCCCTTGATCTTGCCCCAGTACGTCCCTTGATCTTGCCCCAGAATGCCGCCTTGATCTTGCCCCAGTATGCCACCCTTGATCTTGCCCCCATATGCCCCCTTGATCTTGCCAGAGTATGTCCCCTTGATCTTGCCAGAGTACGTCCTCTTGTTCTTGCCCCAGTATGCCCCCCTTGATCTTGCCCCAGTATGCCCCCTTTGATCTTGCCCCAGTTTGTCCCCTTGATCTTGCCCCAGTATGCCCCTTTGATCTTGCCCCAGTATGTCCCCTTGATCTTGCCCCAGTTTGTCCCCTTGATCTTGCCCCAGTATGCCCCCTTTGATCTTGCCCCAGTATGCCCCCCTTGATCTTGCCCCAGTATGCCCCTCTTGATCTTGCCCCAGTATGTCCCCTTGATCTTGCACCAGTTAGTCCCCTTGATCTTGCACCAGTTAGTCCCCTTTATCTCGCCCCAGTACGCCCCCTTGATCTCGCCCCAGTACGTCCCCTTGATCTCGCCCCAGTACGTCCCCTTGATCTTGCCCCAGTACGTCCCCTTGATCTTGCCCCAGTACGTCCCCTTGATCTTGCCCCAGTACGTCCCCTTGATCTTGCCCCAGAATGCCGCCTTCATCTTGCCCCAGTATTTCCCCTTGATCTTGCCCCAGTATGCCCCCTTGATCTTGCCCCAGTATGCCCCCTTGATCTTGCCCCAGTATTTCCCCTTGATCTTGCGCAGAGTATGCCCCCTTGATCTTGCCCCAGTATGCCCCCTTGATCTTGCCCCAGTATGCCCCCCTTGATCTTGCCACAGTATGCCCCCCCTTGATCTTGCCCCAGTTTATCCCCTTGATCTTGCCCCAGTATGCCACCCTTGATCTTGCCCCAGTATGCCGCCCTTGATCTTGCCCCAGTATGCCGCCCTTGATCTTGCCCCAGTATGCCGCCCTTGATCTTGCCCCAGTATGCCGCCCTTGATCTTGCCCCAGTATGCCACCCTTGATCTTGCCCCAGTATGCCACCCTTGATCTTGCCCCAGTATGCCACCCTTGATCTTGCCCCAGTATGCCGCCCTTGATCACGGAAGAGGATCGCTCACCTACAGGTATCCTGGGCCAGTGCGTTTTTCTGCTAACAAGAGCACCGGCTTGGGGTATCAGGTAAATAAACACAATTACTGGGGGGGGGGGGGGGCTAAAATGTTGGCACCCCCCCAGTGATTATACCTTTCCTTCTCCTTTAAAGGCATAGTTCACCTTTAAATTAAAGTATAATATAGAGAGTTCTTCTCTGAGACAATTTGCAATTGGTCCTCATTTTTTATTTGTGGCTTTTGAATTATTTAGTTGCTTGTTTAGAAGCTCTCCAGTTTGGAATTTTGGCAGCTATCTGGTTGTTAGGGTCCAATTTAGCCGAGCAACCAGACAGTGGTTTGAAAGAGAGACAGGAAAGTGAATAGAGGAGAGCCTTAATGAAGAGATAAATAATAAAGGCAATGAAATTGTAAACCCAGAGCAATATTTTCTTGGCTGCTGGGGTCTAACCCACATTCTGGAGTTGACCAGCTGCTATAAACAATAAAAAGCCATTATTTGTATACAAACAGAAGGATTTGTATACAGCGCTCAGTTTGCCTTTAACTTAGCTAATTAATAGTAACAGTAAAAGGTAAAAAAAATCTTTACTTTAAAATAACAAAAACCTGGAAAAGGCATTGAGGGAACTTCCATAATATCACCTGGCACAGTGTTTCACAAGCCTGAGTGCACACAGAGTTAAAAACTATTTGATGATAAAACATTTCTAAATAATATTTGCAATTTGTTGTCATTAACAGAAAATAATGTTTTATTAAATATTTAGATAGAACTGACTTTTAGATTCCCTCTCCCTGCAAGGCAGCCAGGGACGTCCCCCACCAACCTGACCACATGATCACCACTGCACATGCTTCTTCCTTGCTTGTCTTCCTCCTTTATTTGCATATCATTGGCTGAATCGTGACAGCCAATCAAGTCAGATCAAGGGTATGCAAAAGGGAAGAATGCACAGTAGACTGATGCGTGTGCTGCTGGGTTGAACTTGCAACATCACAAATCTACAGGCAGGATCTTTTACAGCCAGGGCGTTGCCAATCCCTCTGGTTTGGGCAGAAAGTTTATTGATAATGTTCTTGTCCATGCCACCTTTCCAGCAAATATATTGTTAACTAAATGCAAAAATTACATACATTGGAAAATATATAGTTTTTGTAAGTATTTTGAAGGTAAAGATCTATCTAGCAAATTAATATTAATGGTGGATTGAGAAAAGAGAATCTATAAGTTATATCCCAGTGATAGGTCCTGAAACAATATACAGGTATTGGACCCCTTATCCGGAAACCCATTATCCAGAAAACTCCAAATTACGGAAAGCCTGTCTCCCATAGACTCCATTTTAATCAAGTAATTCAGATTTTTTAAATTGATTTCTTTTTTCTCTGTAAAAATAGAACTGTACCTTGTATTTGATCCCAACTAAGATATAATTAATCCTTATTGGATGCAAAACAATCCTATTGGGTTTAATTAATGTTTTATTGGTTTTTCAGTAGACTTAATAAGGTATGAAGATCCAAATTACGGAAAGACCCCTTATCCGGAATACCCTTGGTCCCGAGCATTCTGGATAACGGGTCCTATACCTGTACAATCAAATAACAAAGTACTTCAGTGAAATAAACAGACCATTTATTGGCTCAACATCAAACAAACAATTAAAAATAAGCAGTAAACATACTATACCAAACAATGGATAGGTGCATCCCAGTGCCTCATGGTACCCACTCTCCTAAATTATTTCACTGAAATACTTTGCTAAAAGATCTATCTAGATATGATATAAGCTACCTGTTGGCAAAAAGCTCAAAATTTGACTCTTATAGTGAAGAAAACACAGTTGCACTTTCTGAAAAGGTAAGCCCAGTGTGGGGTAAGAGCAGGCCAAGACTGGCAATCTCTAGATCAATGGCTGCTGTAAGATTCCATAGACACTATTTAGTGGGTTGGTTGAGCCCCTGTGTACTTGAAATGCTAGGCCTCAGTCCAGATAGGGGGATTGGCATTGGGAAAGCAGCTTTGAGGCAGCATGGTGAACAGAATATCCTCTAGTGCAGATAACACAATTGTGCTTTCTGCACTAGTGATGTGGTCCACCTTCAATTTACTCAGAAACTGAAACGGTAAGCCTGGAGTGGGGTGAGAGAAACTGGAATTAGAAAAACAGCCTCATAGAGGCCCAGAGAGCAGAACCTAGTCAGGTTTCAGATGTTTCACATTCGAGTACACCGTGAGTCGGAACAAGAATGGAATGGCAATGGATGCTATATGAATTTAGGTCGATCGTGGAAGTAACTTTAATGACAGAGGTGCATGTTTTTTTTACTATACTTACTCTATATGTAAGCACAACCAAACGCCATCCGCCAAAATAAGTAAAATACCATGGTTTGGTTATGAATCCACTTCTAAATGTTATATCTATTAACTAATCAGGGTTTAAAAAACTGCAACAAGGTATTGCAGACATACTTTTTTGGCTTACTGAACTAAATGTTGTGCTTTTTAGAATTCAGAATGGCCAATAAATTTATAAAAAGTACAAACAGTTTTCAAACTACTAAACAAAAAGGAAAAAAGAATGAACTACCATTCTATACAAATCTTCATTGCTGCTGTCACACTTCTGCTGCACTTGTTCCTCCAAGAAATATATACGTAGTTTTAAGCTGAAGTTCTCTTTTTTCAGGTCAGCTATTTGCTGTAAAAGGAAACATTATATTCATAATAAAAATATAAACCAAGAACACGGCAAAACAAAGATAGCAAAAGTTTTTTTTTTAATATTATACTATGAAATAGTAACTTATCCTTACCCTTAAGCCAGAGGTCAACAGTTTTAAATATTTAGGGGTTTCAAGGAGTAAATAAGGGTACGCTCCTCAGCTGTGCCTTTTTAATATATAGGCACTTGTGGGTACATCCACTGGCAAAGCTAAGGCGGGGAGAGGGGTACCTGTTCCTTTCCTGATCAGTGCATGTACAGTACACAAACTACACTGCACATATTAAGGTCACCAATAGGGGGAGGGAGTTCAGAGGTCTGGTTGTGTAGGGAGGCACTAGACAGAAATACAGACCTACGCTTTAGTAACTTACTCCAGACCAAGTCAAACCTTGTATGGTGCACTCATGAGGTCATGCCCAATTATTTTTGCCTGTCTAGTGCAGGTCTCCAAGCATTAAACTTGGAAAAGCCAAGACTGCGGCAGTCACCACCACCCCAGTTTCTACTAAACTGGTTAAGCTTCATAGCAGTAGATGATAAAATACTTGGCATGTGGCTTAGCCTGCTTCCTCTGACCTAGCTTAGCAACAACCTACATGCAATCAAGCATGTTGCATGGTTTTGAATACTTGCGTGGAAAGTTGTATGAGACATCACAAAAAGGGAGAATATGGAAAACAAAAAAGTATTTCATTGTATAACCCAGGACAAAGAGGCATACACCAACACAGAATTAATGCTTTATTCACAATCACAAAGTGGCAAGCCTAAACTGATTATTTAACAACTGAGTATATATCTATATAAATACCAGGAAATAAAAATCTGCTTTTTGTTTGGAGTACTACATTTTATATATCATTCACGGCATTCCTTGCCCTAGAGGAGAATACAGACTAAGGTCTCCATCACATTTCCACACAGTAGGGTTAATTTTATAAGGAACCAACTAATATGCCAGTATGTTTTTGCACTGTGGAACTGCAAAGCAGCAGTGCTACCCACAAAGTTAGGCTGGGGAAGATTATAGCATCAACAATACCAGTTATAACCCTTGAAGAGATTAAATGGTAATGGATGAATTTACTTCTTTAGTTATCTCAAGTTAGGAATGTTAAAAGCTCAGTATACCCTTGGAGAAGGCTGCACTGTCTATGAAAAATAACAAGCAAGATTTGCTGCAATTGTTTCCTCCCCTGGAATCTTTCTCCCCAATGACATTTACAGTGTTGTTGTACAAAAACAACCTGAGGGAGTTGAGTGGGATAATTCTGCAAACTTTTTTTTTTATGGGGGGGCACAATGTACGTCTCATTATATTTTGACCCACACAACTACATGCAACTTTATATTGTATTTTAATATGCATCAAAAGCCTAAAAATGGTCATTTGTTTTACAACTCGGAACAACAGTTACTTAGAAAATGAAAGTAATATAGTGTTTAATACAATAAATAATACATGTTTCTTTATTAAAATATCAAAAACATGTGTTTAGCTTAAGCTCTGTTCACTGAGCTAAACCATTAGTGTGCAATAAGATGGTAGATTAGGAAGCATACTTAAGTTGTTTTTATGGAAAATTTTCAAAATTCTGGAAAGGAAAACATGTATATGTTAAATAATTCTTAGCTGCATGCCTACAAAATGAACTTACCTTTTCAAAAGGTCAAGAGGTCTCTGAGGAAGTGCGCTGTCACGAAACGCGTAAGACCTCAAGCTGTGTTTTTTAGATGTGCAAATAAAGGTTGATCGATTTTAATTATAAAATAGTAATTTCATTAAAGGACTAAACTATTTTAAACTTATTTTACTATAAATCCCTTTCCTGACTCCTAAAGGCAGCATTTAGAGAGACGTCTCTACCTGTAGGTAGCAAAAATACCAATCCCAAAATTGAAATTACCTCCCCATCAGCTGATCTAGGATACAATTTAAATTAGTGATTAGCACCTAGAGAAGTAGCAAAATTTAGAACGCTACTTCCTCGAGGGCTCCAAACTCTTGCAAAGGTTTAATAATTTGACCACAAGGCTGTATAAATTTGGTCCACTGCTTCATCTGCCCAAAAGACTAAAGGTGGCCATACACGTAGCAATTCAGATCTTTCGTGTGACCATTGGCCGCATGAATGATCGCTCCCACCCTCCACTGGTGTTCAAGGGCTAAATCATCAGATATGGAGGTAGAAACAATAGAAATGCTACCTCCACCTGCCAATTCAGCCCTGAATGTAGATTTTGCTCAGGGGCCTTCAATGGCCACCTTTAATCTCATTTGCCTTGTAAATTTAAAACTCACATCTGTCCCATAGTGTTTCCCTTACTTGGAAATGGAACCGACGCTATTCCTGTCATTTATAGTAATGTGTCAGTATCTCGTTGAACCCTGCCTAGTCAAGGAGCAAATAATTACACAGAGGAAAAAGCCACTGTCTCTCATTAATTTACATTAGACCCATTTACACAATATGACAATGAACAAGTCAATACTCTAGAAGTAAATCTTCAGCTGCTTCCAGGGTTGGACTTGTCTGCCGGGACACCAGGAAAAAACGAGGTGGGCCCCTAGGCCCTCTAGTTAATTTGGCGCAGCACATCCTGTCAGCATACTAAAAACATCTGTACCAGCTGGTCTGTTTGGGTGAAATATATGCTGCCGGCAGGTGCCCAGCTTCACAAATCAGAAAGTGATGCGAGCAGGAGCACAAGCAAGTGATTTGGGATGTGGATTCAACATAGCCAGCGTCACTCACTTCTAGCTGTGGAGAGAAACTGTTCGGGTCGGATTGACTAAATTAACTGTGCACCTCGGTCCAAGATGGTCCAAGCTGTGGGCCCTGCTCACGTGATCAGTGGACTTAGCCCTCTGTGAGTGAAGCTGGCGGCTGGCCTGCACCTAATCGTAAGTGCTACGTTTCTGACAGCAGGCAGCAGTCTTAGCCCATCACCCAGCATGTAGTGCGGCTCTGCAGTAGCAAAACCGATCAGTAGCTCCCCCCCTAACATTTTGGCCCCCTCCCAAGTGACTTAGCCAGGGCCGCCATCAGGGGGGCACAGGGGGTACAACTGTCCCGGGCCCGGGCGTTTTTAGCTTTAAAGGGGGCCCGGCCGCGCTAGAGTTTCCCGGGCCCCCTTTCATCAAGCCCGGCACGGGCCCAATCCTTGCTTCCATCTTCCTCTATGTGCCGCGGCTCTCTGCCGCATCCTCGCTTTTATAAGGTTGCGCCCGTGCGTACTGACGTCACACGCACGGAGCGCAACCTTATGAAAGCAGAGAAGCTGCTGAGAGCCGCGGCACATAGAGGAGAACAGCTGGAGCTGGAGGCCGCTGGGAGGAAATGGAAGGTGCTTGGGGGCCCTGGGGGAAGCTGAAGGATGCCCTGGGGGAAACTGAAGGATACTTGGGGGGCCCTGGGGGAAACTGAAGAATGCCCTGGGGGAACTGAAGGATGCCCTGGGGGAAGCTGAAGGATGCTTGGGGGGGGCCCTGGGGGAAGCTGAAGGATGCTGGCGGTGCCCTGGGGGAAGCAGGAGGATGCTGTGGGGGAGCTGGAGGATGCTTGGAGGCCCTGGGGGAAGCTGAAGGATACTTGGGGGGGCCCTGGGGGAAGCTGAAGGATGCTTGGGGGGGGCCATGGGGGAAGCTGAAGGATGCTGGCAGTGCCCTGGGGAAGCAGGAGGATGCTGTGGGGGAGCTGGAGGATGCTTGGAGGCCCTGGGGGAAGCTGAAGGATACTTGGGGGGGCCCTGGGGGAAGCTGAAGGATGCTTGGGGGGGCCCTGGGGGAAGCTGAAGGATGCTTGGGGGGGCCCTGGGGGAAGCAGGAGGATGCTTGGGGGGGCCCTGGGGGAAGCAGGAGGATGCTTGGGGGGGCCTGGGGGGAGCCGAAGGATGCTGGGGGTGCCCTGGGGTATGAGTATGAATAATTTGGGGGAGGACCACTGATGTTTTAGGGGGCCCTGAGCTGGCTAGCAATGATTTAGGGGGTACCTGCCCTGGCACCAATGCAAAATGTAACCCCTGGCTACCAATGTCTGTATGTCTTTTGTATTGATGGGGGGGTCACTGGGGGAGGGGCCATTGGGGGTGTGGGAGGAGGGGGGGGCCCAGAAATTTTTTTTGTTAGGGGCCCCGTAATTTCTGATGGCGGCCCTGGACTTAGCCTTTCCTTCTCCTTTAAAAAAAAACAAAAACTAAGATCATACTAGACACAACGAATATGCTTAGTACAGGGAAAATGAGAGATATGTGGCATACTAAGGATAAAAGGAGATAGAAGAAAGGGATTTAGGGAAAATAATTATATATAAAAGATATATTTGTTTTTGCAGTGTGTAAACTTGCTGTTAAAATCTTCTTGGTGGGGGCACCAGCTGCGGGGCTTGCCTGGGGTGCTAGAAAACCTGCTCCCAACACTGGGGGTGGGGGGCCCTGAGGGGAGAGCCCCGGTGGCCCCCAGTCCGACACTGGCTCAGTCGTTTAGGTTTGGGGTATTCAATACGGGCTGCCCTCACCTGGATTTCCGCCCACTGCTGTCACAAAGCTGCAGATTCCGGAAGAGAATTACTAGAGCGCTTGTCTCTTCTCTCCCCTTCACAGCTTTCTCTACTCAACGTTTTCGTCCCAGCAGAGCCGTACGGGGATTAGAATTGAGTCCATACTGAGCAACAGTCCCATTCTTCCTACAACAGCCTACAGCTCCCGCAAAGCTAGTGGAACGCAGGCTTCCTTCTGCCTGACTCAAACTCCCGCCGCAAGTCTCATCTCGCGAGATTTCCCCCAAGGCGCCATGACGCGTTACAGAGCTGCCTGTGGGAGTGACAGACGGGGGAGCTTACACTAGCTGAAGGGGCTAGTACGGTACCGTGTTTCTCTTTACACCTCCAACTTTTGTTAAGCGGGAAAAAATAGATAAATAAAACACTTTTATTTTGTATTAGTAGACAGCAGTGGCCATCTCCGCTTCCAATGTATAGCGAACTGAAAAAAACCCATTTGCTGGTTCCATATAGAACCTGCTGACTAACCTGCTGGATCAGAGGTTATTGTGCTGCTGAAAACAGTAGTAGCGCAGGCTGCTGGCATAAGGTTCAGATAAATAATGTGAAAAACATTCCCACCTGTTGTACTATATTTCCTCCATATACAGTCAGCATAGTGATTTAATTACCAGCCACCTTGTAGGCACAAGCTGCTGGCCGCACACAGCCTATTTTCAGCCGACAGACTTTCATGACACTCATTAAGACATAACTTTAATGTTGGAAATCCACCCATAGGATGACCAGACTGGTATGTGGAAGTCGGTACCCCCGACCATTCTTGACTGTTTCTTAATACCCATAAGCAGCAAAGTCATTGGTTGTCCTGGTTTTTTATTTTAGCTGATTGACTTTAGAGCAACTCTTGTTCTCCCAAACAATTTTTGGGGGTAAATAAACACAGATTATCATGAACATTTATAAAAAGGCATTAAAATCTGTGTGTGTGTGGCCAGTTTCCTTGAGTCTATTGCTATTTTCTGCTACTTTGCACTGAAAATAAGTAAAGGAAGCATTTGGAACCTTTCCCATGTGATCCTCTGCTCATACCAGAAACTAACCATAGACTGTAGGCACACACAAGTATATATATATATATCTTATTCCATATGAAATATGAGAAAGGGTTTGTACTTGCAGTGCCATTTTCTCCACTTTTTCCCATGTGTTGCAATTAAACAGTTTATAAAGATAATGTTTGAATTGGATCACTTTTTGTTAACACAAACCCATCTGTTTTCAATCAACTTTAGAAGCACAGAAACCCTAGGAACAAAATTTGCCAAGATAAATGCAAATTACAGCAATAAGAAATATTTCACAAACTACTTATAGTATTTTTTGCAGCTGTAGAAAGAATGACTTAGACTCTCAATCCTTTAGCACACCCATTTTACGATGATAATTTTTTATAATTGTGGGTGTGGGGATGCAGGGTGAATAGTCGTAGAGCGATGTATATGTTTTCCCACTGGTGATTTACATTACTGCCAGTGAGAAAGCATTTTCAAGAGATTTGTCGCTTGCTGTAGCCCAGATATAAAGGAATATTGTCACAGAAAAATAGTTGTAGCTCAGAGAATTTAGTTCCTATGGTTTCAGGCAAGCCACACTAACCATTTGTCTTCTTCAGTAATTGAAATAAACTGCTGATTTGTAGTGTGCCAGAATGTAATAGGAAGTGAAATGATCTGTGTATATAATACTGTAATCATAACTGGCTGGGGTAGATATGTGCAGTACAAGCATGAATTACACAACTGCTTTTTGTTTCACTGCTGATAAGAATCTTTGGCCCATGGGCCCCTGTGCAAGGTTTAGTTCTGTGACCCAAAGGAAAAGAAAAAGGTTTTTATATGCAGATTAGTTTTGATTGGTTTTGGTATTCAGCAAAATCTTTTGTAGAATATTCTGCATTTTTATGAACCCCAAAATATTGGATTTGTTGCACCCCAAGCTCCATGACAGTGCCCTGTTTGAGGGGTGTGTTCCATTTGTGAAGAGAGGGTGATACCCAGATTCTCCTTTGGACCCCACTTTGTGGAGTTGGGGTGGGTGCTGCTGGACTGCTCGAAGAGAGAGGCCTCAGGGAGAGACGGGGGGCAGGAGTCCTGATTAATGAGAAGCCTTAAGCTAGACCAAACACCTTAGTGGGAATTGGGTAGGGGACTGCGAGAATCACCATGCTTTAGATATTGTAAGCCTAGCTCAGGGGTGGGCAAACTTTTTGGCTCAGGGGCCACATTGACTTACAGACAGGTCGGCGTTATGCCAAGGGCTGCTATCAGAAATCACGTGGCCTCTCAGCTCCTCTCCAGCTTCCCACCCAGCATGCTCCAGCTCCACTCCACAGCATCCTTTAGCTCCCCCCAGCATCCTTCAGCTCCCCCCCTCCAGCATTCTACAGCTCCACACCCCATCATCCTCCAACCTCTCCTCAAAATCCTCCCTCCAGCCCCTCCCATCTTCTCCCCCCCAGCGACCTACGGCTCCCTGCTGCTCCATCCTCCAGTGGCCTGCTTCCTCCGTCCTTGACTGCTTCTGTCCCCCGGCTCCCTGCTACATCCTTTTATACGGTTGCGCCCTGTGCGTGCTGACGTCGCACACACGGGGCGCAACCAATCAGGGCCCGTCATTCTTTTAAGGGGGCCGGAGTCGGCGGGCCAGATTAAAAAGGCCAATGGGCTGGATGTGGCCCGTGGGCCGTAGTTTGCCTACCCCTGGCCTAGCTCCTGTCTTAGCACACTAAAGATATGGGAGACCATCATGGTATTTAGTTATTTAGTATGAGCAAGCCTGTGCTCCATTTTCACTCAGAGAAAAGGGATCCAAGTTAGTTTATATTCCATGGGAGGCAATCGCTGAATTTTCTAGAACAGTATGGCTAAATGCCCATTGTAAGATTACCCTGTGAAGGAGCTGACACTCCATTGTATATTTGATGAGATTGAATGATCTATCAGTGATAGATGCTGCATAATGTGATATCAGTGTTCAGTCTAATAAGTGACATACCTTCTTTTTCTTTTCTTTTTCAATAATTGTTTTGTTTAAGAACCCCTGGCACCCAAGATTTCCTCTGAAATTGTAAGTGATTGAATTTAACCTAAAGACCCTCTACCTTCACTATGCCTATAAGGGCCCAGCTGCAAGAGAGAAAGAGAATGAGGCATTGAGAGCAAGAGGAGTTCTACATCTACATCATACTGGAAGTTACCATAACGTTGAATATGACATGTAAGTTGTTATCTATGTCTTTCTACAGGGTAACATCTTAGTGAGGATCAATTGCCTTGCGTAGATGTCTATATATGGAACATCTTGTTTTAGCAGGTAGAATATAAAAGCAAACTGCTCCGTATTTGTTAAATCCCTAAAGTTATTTACAGCATTTCTGCTATTCAGAAAATGTTTTGGGGAATTTAATGCTTATGAAGACATTGTATTCCCACATATTACCTTCAGAACATTCAGCAGTCAAGTTGTACAATAAGTGTAATTTATTGTAGAAAAGGCTGCTACATTGCAGTCTATAGACAACTTCCGTAGTGCTGGTTGGAGCAACCACATTGGCATAGGTACTGTGACTCAACATCCGGTACTGTGAAGAACCGCTCCTTCACTTTTGGACTGGTCGAGGTAGCAGGTTAGGAAAATATATAAATTAGTATTAGTTGTAGCTAAAGGTCCATGGGTCCCATTAAAGGGGCGGTTCATCATAAAGTTAACTTTAAATATGTTATAGAATTGCCTATTCCAAGTTTCTTTTCAATTGGCCTTCATTTTTTATTTCTTACAGTTATTGATCTATTTGCCTTTTTCTTCTAACTCTTTCCAGCTTTCAAATGGGGGTGTTGACCAGCTGCTAGAAACACACTATTGTGCCAGTGCTCGGTCTAACCCACAATCTGGAGTTGACCAGCTGCTATAAACGATAAAAAGCCATTAATTATACACAAACAGAAAGAAAGTTTGCCAGCGCTTAGTTTGCCTTTAAAAATAATTTTTACAAAAAATGAGCTAAAGGGAGGTGCAATAGGTCTTAATACTCAGTCACATTGTTTTCTGGGGGACTTTATTTTAATTGCATCACAAACTCAAAATCATTAGACAGTGTAGGACTCACGTACAATGAGGGGCCTTGACGTGGCACGTGAGCTTACATATTTTGGCCAAAGTGTGGTACTAACACCTCATTTTTTGTAAAAATTATTTTTAAAGGCAAACTAAGCGCTGGCAAACTTTCTTTCTCTTTGTGTATAATTAATGGCTTTTTATCGTTTATAGCAGCTGGTCAACTCCAGATTGTGGGTTAGACCGAGCGCTGGCACAATAGTGTGTTTCTAGCAGCTGGTCAACACTACAGTGTGGGTTAGACCGAGCGCTGGCGATTTCTTTCTGTGTTTTGTGTACAAATTGTAGCCAAATTTAGCTTCTATCTGCTATGTAGCCTTTAAACCAATGAATCACTTTCATGTGTGTGCTAATGAGCTGGGGCTTAAAAGTTCCCTGCTTTCCCACTAGAGCCTTTTTGAGCTAAAGGTAGGTGCAATAGGTCTTAATACTCAGTCACATTGTTTTCTGGGGGACTTTATTTTAATTGCATCACAAACTCAAAGTCATTAGACAGTGTAGGACTCACGTACAATGAGGGGCCTTGACGTGGCATGTGAGCTTACATATTTTGGCCAAAGTGTGGTACTAACACCTCATTTTTTGTAAAAATTATTTTTAAAGGCAAACTAAGCACTGGCAAACTTTCTTTCTCTTTCAAATGGGGGTCCCTGACCCCGGCAGTCAAAAAACGATTGCTCTGTGAGGCTAAAGTTTTATTTTTATTGTTATTTTTTATAACTTGTTTTTCTATTCAGGTCCTCTCCTATTCATTTACCATCCTCTCATTCCAACTGCTCCCTAGTTGCTAAGGTAATTTGGACCCTAGCAACCAGATAGCTGCTGAAACTCCAATCTGCAGAGCTGCTAAACAGAATAATACTTTGTACATCATACTAAGAGTTAGAGGTTAATGGTGAAAAACCCCTTTTAAAGGACCTCCAGTTTACTAGTTTTATTTATACCTGTTTTATTCAGCCACAACCTTCAACCTCTGCATGTAATATAATTAGAAGGCAAATGTATTACAACAGATTTTGGTACTATAGGTACAATATTTATATATATATATATATATCTTGCTAATTAAATGCTTTATAAGTGTATTTATACTGACCATGTGGCACTGGCAGCCAATGGGAATTCACTATTGGCCACCAAAGGTTGCTTGTGGCCAAGGTATTTAATAGTGACAGAATGTGTTTTTGGTATAACAGAGACCTGCTGAGATATATGGGTGTATTTAGCCATAGATTTTCAATAGGGGGCCATGCATGCTTTTAAGACCCCAGGTCCACTGTTATTTGACTGTAAATGGAATTATTTTGTTGATTGCTTGATTGACAGGGATCGAAATCTGTATTATTTATGTATGCAGTGCTGCTGGTATTTTCTGGTTCAGTGACTTAGACCCATAGAGCTAAGCGTAGAGATATCAGATGAGTATAGATGGAGCCTTTCTTTCCAACATATAGTGCCAGGCCATGGTCTACTGATGCCGGAGGCCCAGTGCGCAGCATTCCCATGCCCCCCTTACCGTGCAGAATTGGGATTGCAAAACCTGTCCTACACCCTGCTTCTATACCCTCCGATAGTTATGTCACTATAATTAGGTTTCTGATTATATTGATGTGACATCCCACTCTGTGAGAGAACAGTCCTGGACTGACCTAGGCAGGCTTGGACTGGAAAACTGCCAGGATAGGGGAGAAGTTACAGGCAATACAATGGGTACCTGCTGAAGACATGAGCATTCTCTACCAAACATGGAAGCATTTGACAAATCCTAAGAAGATTTCCTATTCTATTTCATTGCTTGGTTAATGCAAAATCCGCATCTTCTCATCTACCCAATGAATATCATCTGCATTACATTTCCTTTGAGGGGGCACCTGATAACCCAGGCATACAGCCTTCATGCCATGAATGGGAATGGTGGAGGATGCCAAGAGTGACCATTATAAACACTGTCTTCAGCCTGTTAGGCCAGTGTGAGAATGCTTGGTAGAGCAACCAATACGCACAGGAGGAGGGCACCTGTGACTCGCAGGCACTGAACCTTTCAGTGTTTCTTCATTGCTAATTTGATCCATTCTCTCACTCTCTAACCTACTATATATTACCCCTGCAAAATGACACAATACCCAGAATAAAGACACATACACACAGTGGCTTGATGGTAAATCTGCGAATGTGCAGTTTTATTAATAATAATTAGAAACTTATAGATTGTATAGAAAATATGATTAATAATTATTAAAATTAATAGATTGGGCTGTCTATGAAGATTCTCATTCATCCAGGTCATGATATACAGTATCGAGTAGAATTAAGTCTAAAACAACTGGACTTTTCTGAGTTTTTCTTGAAAACGTTTCACCACTCATCCGAGTGGCTTCTTCAGTTCAAATGACTGGTAGGGAATTCCCCGGTATTTAAACTCTTGATGGTAGTAGAGTCACAGACATCCAATCACAATGGTTCCATTGAACTTGTTCAGTTAGGTGTTAGCTGAAACTGACAGGTGTAAGAAGGTATGATCCAATCACAATGGTACCAAGATTCTCATTGATGAAGGTGTTAATCCTTCAAAGTACATGACTGGAAGTGTGAACTGTTGTGAAACTGCCGGGGTAAGGATGTCAACGCGCCATTGTATGTTGGTGACAAGCGGTGTCTCAGGCCCCCTCCTCTGTTCAGGGATGGTTTTTCCAGGTTGGCATAAATGGCCTCTTTCACACCTCTTTCAAACCATCTGTCCTCTCGGTCCAAAATATGCACGTTACTGTCCTCAAAAGAGTGACCTTTTTCCTTGAGGTGTAGATAGACCGCTGAGTCTTGTCCTGAGGAGTTTGCCCGCCTATGTTGGGCCATTCTCTTACAGAGAGGTTGTTTTGTCTCCCCAATGTATAAGTCTGAGCACTCTTCACTACACTGGACAGCATAGACCACATTACTTTTCATGTGCTTGGGTGTTGGGTCTTTCGGGTGCACCAGCTTCTGTCTCAGGGTGTTGCTGGGTTTGAAAAACACAGGAATGCGATGTTTGTTGAAAATTCTCCTAAGTTTTTCTGATGTTCCAGCAACATATGGAATGACTATGTTGTTTCGCCTGCTGTGTTCCTCCCTTCTGTTTGTAGGTCTGGTCTTTCTGTTGGTCTTTGATTTGGTTTTGATGAAGGCCCAGTCTGGGTACCCACAAGTTTTCAGAGCTCCTTTTAGATGTTTATATTCTTTCTCCTTGGCCTCTGCCAAGGGAACAACACCAAGTCATTGGTTCAGATATGTGGATGACACCTGGGTCAAAATTAAAGAACGCGAGGTTCCAGCCTTCACCAAACACATAAACTCGGTGGACAAAAACATCACGTTCACAAGGGAAGATGTGAAAGACAGCAAACTGGCTTTTTTGGACTGTGCTATAGTTATCAAAGAGGGGAGGGACCTGGATATTGAAGTATACAGGAAACCCACCCACACAGACCAGTACTTGCTGTTTGATTCCCACCACCCTTTGGAACATAAACTGGGTGTAATTAGGACTCTACATCATCGGGCTGAAACTGTGGCATCCAATGCAGAGGCCAAGGAGAAAGAATATAAACATCTAAAAGGAGCTCTGAAAACTTGTGGGTACCCAGACTGGGCCTTCATCAAAACCAAATCAAAGACCAACAGAAAGACCAGACCTACAAACAGAAGGGAGGAACACAGCAGGCGAAACAACATAGTCATTCCATATGTTGCTGGAACATCAGAAAAACTTAGGAGAATTTTCAACAAACATCGCATTCCTGTGTTTTTCAAACCCAGCAACACCCTGAGACAGAAGCTGGTGCACCCGAAAGACCCAACACCCAAGCACATGAAAAGTAATGTGGTCTATGCTGTCCAGTGTAGTGAAGAGTGCTCAGACTTATACATTGGGGAGACAAAACAACCTCTCTGTAAGAGAATGGCCCAACATAGGCGGGCAAACTCCTCAGGACAAGACTCAGCGGTCTATCTACACCTCAAGGAAAAAGGTCACTCTTTTGAGGACAGTAACGTGCATATTTTGGACCGAGAGGACAGATGGTTTGAAAGAGGTGTGAAAGAGGCCATTTATGCCAACCTGGAAAAACCATCCCTGAACAGAGGAGGGGGCCTGAGACACCGCTTGTCACCAACATACAATGGCGCGTTGACATCCTTACCCCGGCAGTTTCACAACAGTTCACACTTCCAGTCATGTACTTTGAAGGATTAACACCTTCATCAATGAGAATCTTGGTACCATTGTGATTGGATCATACCTTCTTACACCTGTCAGTTTCAGCTAACACCTAACTGAACAAGTTCAATGGAACCATTGTGATTGGATGTCTGTGACTCTACTACCATCAAGAGTTTAAATACCGGGGAATTCCCTACCAGTCATTTGAACTGAAGAAGCCACTCGGATGAGTGGTGAAACGTTTTCAAGAAAAACTCAGAAAAGTCCAGTTGTTTTAGACTTAATTCTACTCGATACTGTATATCATGACCTGGATGAATGAGAATAGATTGGGCTATTTTGATTCTGAGGAAGGCAAAAACCTCTGGAAGCTTGGGCCAATCTGCTTCATTAGAGGGAAAAATTCCTTCCTGACTCCTTAACGGCAATCGGATTTCTCCCAGGATCAAATGCGCCCTATTAAACCAAGGGTAGGGGAAACAGTAAGCAATATGGAAGCATACACACGAGCACCATTTAGCTGCAAGGTGAATCCTGCATTTCCTTCCAAGCAGCCTGCAGACCCCGGCTTCTGCAGTTTGATGGATGGAATGAAAAGAAATTCAGGACTGACCGAGTTTGCTTAAGGGTGCTTTTGTTTATGGTGCCATATTGGGTTGAAAGAGAAGGTAACGTGGGTGTAACAGGGGTGAGTGTAAGGGGGGGCGCTACTGGTGCTATTGTAGTGAAAGGAAAGGGAGGCAGTGGTGGTGAGGGAAAGGGATATGGCAGCATACACATGATTGCCATTAAGCTGCTGGGTTAAGGCTACATTCCCTCGCTGCAGACCCCGGCTTCTGCAGTTTGATGGATGGAGTGAATAGGAGAGTCTACCGTGTAGCTTAAGGGTGATCCTGTTTATGGTGCCATATTGGGATGAAAGAGGTGATAACTCATATATAATTAATCTATTATTAACTAATAACGGTGGAACTGGGGTAAATGTAACATATGTAATAACATAAAAATTGCAAAGCTGGTGAAACTATAAAGGGAGAGACTGCTGGTTGTATTACAGTGAAAAGAGAGGGAGGCAAAAAGAGTGATGTGACCGCATAACAAAAATGCTTTTAAGCTGCTAGGTGAATGCTGCATTCCCTTCCATTCCATTGAACCCAGGCAGCCTGCAGACCCCGGCTTCTGCAGTCTGATGGATGGAGTGAGAAGGAATGCAGGGTCTACCCTGCATGTGGCTTAAGAAGTGTTCCTGTTTATGGTGGCAGATTTTGGTTGAAACAGGAGGTACTGGTGGTGGAACTGCGGAAGGTGGCAGGTGAGACATCACTGGTGGAACTGCAGTGAGTGTAAGAGGAGACACTGCTGCAGAGGAAGGAAAAAGAGGCAGTTTTTAAAGAAACCAAGATATGGCAGCATGCACATGAGTGCCATTAAGCTGCTGCATTCCCTTCCATTCCATTGGACCCCAGGAAGCCTGCAGACCCCGGCTTCTGCAGTCTGATGGATGGAGTGAAAAGGAATGCAGGGTCTAACGAATGCTTGAGGGCGCTTCTGTGTATGATTCCATATCTGTTTGAAAGAAGAGGTCCTGCTGGTGGTGGCAGGGGGGGCATCGTTGGTAGGAATGCGGTGGTTGTCAGAGGAGGCACCGCTGGTGAAAGTGCATGGGAGCACTACTGGTGGTATTGCTGTGTAATTAGGGGAGCACGGATGGTGGAATTACAGCAGATGTAAGTTGAGGCACTGCTGGTTGAACAGAGTTGGATGAAAGGACTGGTGGAAATATGGTGGATAGAAGGAGATGCACTGATGGTTTTACCTGAACACCTGAAGCTTGAGGAAGGGTCATTGCTGATAGAACTGCATTTACTTAAACAGGTGATACCTGAATGGTGGTACTGCAGTATTTGGTACTTTGGAAACTGCTGATGGAGCTGTTGGTAGGTGCCATTTCTAAACGCTTCTGAGACCAGCCTACAAAAGCCAAACAATAAACTTAGAATTAAATCCACACATTTTTAAGTGATATTCCTGTAGATATTCTATAGCACTTAGGGGATGCACTCCTTATTGGTTACCTTGTTATGTTAACAAGTTTTTTTATTGTGCAGGATTTTTTTGTGATTATTTTTCATGCATCAGAGCAATCATCTCAGAGGTCACCTTAGTATTCCCATAGAATCCCCAATGTGCCTGATTCCCATAACCAGCTCTGATCAGTTCCCTTGCACCTTTAACGTGCTAGGCATTTTTTCTTCTGATTTGTGCTACTTGTCTTTTAACTCAGGCCCTTTCTTACCTATTATCCCATTAGGACCTAAAATGCTGAATAGTCGAAGTCCTGAAAGGCTTCTTCGATGTTATCTGCCATTTCAGCACAAGGTCCTTTGGGCAGCGTTAGATTGGCTGGCAGCTTGGTGTACTTCTCATCAAAGTAGCTGACATCCTCCGGTCCGTTGAGGCTGGGTACGAACGGGGCTGTTGCCTTCCCATCAATGATGTCATCCCAGGCTGTGTTCTGCAAACAGGCACCATAAAAATGCTTGTTATTTAAAGTTCTTCAGAAAATGGCACCTTACGGCCATTTTTAGAAGCTGAGGATATGAAAGACTGTACCTCTCAGATAGTACCCAGGGGTATTTCCCAGAAGATATTAAGAATTATTATGACAATAGAGACAGAGAACTTACATTAAAGAATGGATGATGAGCTACATCCTCTGCATCATCCTGGGTAGAACCCAGTCGCTCCTCTGGATTCTTCATCAAGAGCTACAAGAACAGAAAATGGCAGTTACATGTACAGAAGCATCGGGGAGACTCAAGAGTTAAATTATAAAGTGGTCGCTGAGCTAAAGAGCTGGTTGTAATAAACAGATAGCTCAGTGCTACTTACCTGTGATATAAAGCTCAGTGCTTGTGGTTCCAGGGAGTCGGGATAGTGTGGCTCATCCTCCTCAATCCACTCATACATGTAGTCGATGTCCTTTCCGGTGAAGGGTCTCTGCATTGTATAATAAGAATGTATTAGGGGACCAGGATTATTATAAAGAGAGAGTGCTTTATGAGGTTAGATAAATAACAGTAGATCTATTTATTTCTGTATTACCTCCCTCTATAACTGACCAGTAGCAATTTCTACTTACTGTTCCAAGGAGCATTTCATACACGATGACTCCAAGAGCCCACCAGTCGACAGCTCTTGTGTATTGCTCCTCCTTCACGAGCTCTGGTGCCATGTAAGCTGGAGTGCCAAGTATGGTGCCTGTTCTGTCTCCATATCCAATGCCTTAAAAAAAAGCCAAATTGTAAGTGATATTTATTGAGGCATTAATGCCAGTGTAAACCGTAAATTAGTCCACTTTGTGCTGGATAATTATACAAGGCCCTCTTACCTGTTTTGCCCATGCCAAAATCTGCGATTTTTAAATAGCCGGCTTGATCTATGAGTATATTTCCTGGCTTTAAATCTCTGCATTCAAACAAAATGGAGATATTATAACGACACATTAAACCTGCTGCCAAAACACAAAGAATTCTGCCTCTTGTTCTATTTCCTTCCCATAACCTTCTAAATAGTGACTTTGAATCTGTAGCTGTCCTGCTGCTAAACTGCAACAGCTACAAAACTCCAGGTTGTACTTGCCACTAAGGGTGAAGATACACGGAGCTAATAGTAGCAGCTACTTTTTCATGGCTATTAAATGCTAAAAAAAAATTCTCTGCCATGGACAATAATGAGAATTGGTAAATGATCAGCATTGTCTATTTTAGTAGCTGCTACAAGTAGCTCCATGTGTCTTCACCCTAAAGGTACCTAGCTCTTTATAAACTCTTACCTGTGTATAACATCTTTGGTATGGATCGCAGACAGGCCTAGGGTAATACAGGCAGCGTAGAACCTGCAAGCATAAGGAAAGTACATTTGATCATTATATGCTGCCTTCATATAGGAAACTCACTATTTATTGTAGCATAACTGCCAGTTCTCTCATCCTCCCCTACTCTTCAGTCTCCTGTAACTCTGGGACTGTATGTATAAAAGCCCAAATATTCACCTAATTTATACTTACGTAGCTTTCTCCAGATCAAAGTGCCCACAGCTCTCCAGGTGCGTTCTTAAAGTCCCTCCTGCAACAAACTCCATAATAAAAAACAGATGATATTTGCTGGTAAATGTGGCATATAAATCCACTAAAAACCTGTCCGGATTCACCAACTGCCCAATCTGCTTTTCGGCTAAGATGCTGAAAGATGAAAGAGAGAATAAGTCCAATATAAGTAAAATATAATGGTAACAAAAGCAACTGAATGGAAGGAAGGCAAGTGAAGAGATAAGTGTATAAAATGAAAAAGACTGACAGACAGAATGTGACTGCCAATTAAAAGCTTAGGCAATCATTCCCCATGTGCTTACCGTTGAATTTCCTCTTCGTTGTTGATGTTGTCCTTTTTGAGCACCTTCAGGGCACAGATTATGTTTGCCGGAAGGTACTCAACAAGTAGGACCTGGCACAAGAGAGTGAGTTTAGTGACACTGAATGTTCCCTTGTATATATTGCCAAATTCTAATTAGAGACTTAATGACTTACTTTGCCAAAGCTTCCTCTGCCTAGAACTTGAATGCGACGAAAATCTGTTGCATTAAAACTGCAGAACTGCAGCTCTCTGGAAAGGAAGAAATAGAAATTGTTTCTTATGCAACATAGTATATATATATATATATATATATAGTATATATATTTCCAGTATTGAGGTTTTGTCTTACTGAGTGCTTTGGGTCTCCTCTAATGGCTCCTCTGCCTGGCAATCCCTCTGAGTTGGACTATAATCACCAGGGTGAGGGCCCTGTGATGTTCCCGAGGAGTCTCCTTCATGCACTTGCACGTCGCTATTGGGATAAAGTAATTGTGGTAAAAGATCATTATAATGCAAATGTACAGTTAATAATAGAAAGCAAGCTAACCTGCGCCCTTGCCTATAAAGAGTGATCTTACCTGTCTTCCTCTTTCTCAGGCTGTTGTTGTTCCACATTGGCCTCTTCCTCATCCTCATCTTCTGCAGGTAAGTCACTATAAGTATAATACAGGTTAATGTCCATTCTTAATCCCTTGCTTAGTTATTGATTACCTGTAAGCTATCCTATTTCCTTCAGCTGATTCATTCTCCATAATCCCCAATACTGTAGCACCCCCGCCATATCTCATAGAGGGCACAGTATTATAGGGGCCCTCTATAATATTGTGTATAATGGAATCTCCCAGCTAAATGCATGTTCATATTACCATTTTTCCTCTTCTGCATCTTCATTTTCCTCTGCAGGTACTTCACTTTAATTGAAGGAATAACACAGTTATTGTTAAGATTGTATTGCTCTTATTTGAAAGAATGGGGCAGGGATTTAATCTGGCCTCTGAGAAACTCCAATAAATCCTTACCTGTCAGGTGGAACTTGGGGCTGCTCTATCTCTGGCCCCGGTTCTTCAGCAGAATCATCAGGATGGTGCTGCAAACAAAAAAGGCTCACAAGGATAAGATAAGGGGAAATGTTTGTGCTCTGCCCAAGACATAAATGTAATGTCAATGTAATGTACTCACTTGGGAAGAGTCACTGGCGGTGTCTGAAATGACCGGAACCTCAGGCCCAGTGACCTTCTCTGCTGAGAAAACTACATCGATGTCATTTGTAGTCTCAGTCGTCTCCAGTACAGCATCTGAAACTATGAAAAACAAGTTTGATAGACATAAGGAATTTCAAATACATGATATTCTTAAATCTGAGGATGCGAAGGAGGACAATTTGAAATGCCCATGGTTCTCTTCACATTGTAGAATTGTACCTGGTTAAGGCTTAAGAGCTGTTTCTTGATTTTTTTTCTTTTGATTTCAAATATACATGCAAATGCTTCTAAGTCAATGCAAAGTAATCTATAGTCATGCAGAGCTAAGTGTGATGCCCATGAAGTGGTAGTGGGTGTGCTGTTATGGTGCCACGCAGTTTCCACATATAATGAAAATAGGAAAGAGGCCAGAGATAGTTATAGCTCACCTCGAGTGATCTCTGCTTCCTTCCTCGCTATCTCCTGAGTGAGCTTGAGGAGAGAGGAGTAAAGGGCTTTCACCTTTTCCTCACTGCTCTTCCTCAGCTCCTTCACCTGGGCTTTGGTCTTTCTGTTCTTGGTGGCCCGGTACAGGTTTTCCGCCCCTGCTGCTACACGCATCTCCTTCTGAATGGTGCTTACCAGCTGATGTTTCATGGCTAAAAGCTCAGAATAATCAAAACACTGATTGGTGTCCTCAGCCTATAGAGAATGGAAAAAATGAAGTGCTTGAAATCATCTCAAACTTAAGTTAATGTTAAACTAATAAACATGAGAAGAACAGCAAAAAAAATACAACAGCTATTTGACTAAATATTTATTATAAGCGGAGGAATTTCTCTTTGCAGTGACAGTTCCCCTTTATATCTGGCGGCAAGGCCTCACCCTCAGGCAGGAAACAATGGCTTTATATTTCCATCAGCCTTACCTCAGTGTTTTGCTGCTGGTGCAAGATGTTACACAGCTTGGCACCCATCTTGAATCTCCTGTATCAGGAAAGAAAGGTCGGTATTAGTCACTGCTTTATTGGAGATAAAAAAAAAACTACAAACTCAAGTGGTAACTAGAAAGGGAAGTTTGAGAACAAACTTCATGTTGGGTTGAAAAACGTGAAATCACTGAATGAAATCTGATCTGTTGTTTGCTCGGCCCACTTTTTCTAACCTTGGACCACAGTTATGTAGTAAAAATCACTGTGCAAGGTTTGGGTACCCTGGTTTTAATAGTGTCTGAATGGCAGACATTTAAATTTCCCCAATGAAAGTCAACGAAAGACATCTGATTGGTGGTTGGTGGCTCCGTCCACTTTTTCTAACCTGGAACTGCAATTACCCAGTGATTAACTCTGCAAAGTTTAGGGACCCTAGGATTAATAATTAAAGAATGGCAGCACTTTAAATTTAAACCAATAAAAGTCAATAGGTTAATTGTGGTTGGTGGGTGTGCCCACTTTTTCTAACCTTGAGTCAAAGTCACCCAATGACAAACAGTGGGCACCCTGGCATAAATAGTGTGAGAATGGCAGCATTTTAAATTTAAACCAAAAAAAATTCAATATGTGAAATCTGAGTGGCTGTTATTGTCTCCGCCCTCTTTAAAAAAAATTGGGGGGAACTAAGAAAAAGCAGAAGAATTAGCTGAAGTCGAAGACCAGTCTGTGGGGTTTTTCAACCCACCACAATGACATTATCAGACTTTAAACCAGGACTATTCATATCAGCCAATCATTTCTTACAACTTTCAATGCCAATGGTGGAAATGCATGTTTAAACATTATAGAGTTACAGCAATTGCCCTTCAGTAAATTACCTTGGGGCAGTGCCGCTATTTCTAATGCTCAGTGATACTGCAGGGAACAGAAGCACTGCCAGCCATTGGGGTCATTTAGTTATGTCCAACTCAGTGCTCAATTAGGCACAGTTTCATTCTTTAGCTGCAGTAAAACTACAACTTGCACCATCGTCTGCCCCCATTCGTTCGTGCTAAGGATGCCAAAGTGGCAACAAGATGTTTCCCCAAAAATTGCTGGTTAAGAATATATTAACAAAAGTTAAAAAGCTGCTAATCATAGGACATTCTAGGTGAACTACACCTTTATGAATCACTGACAGAATATCTCTTTTTCCAGCATGTTTATTCTATAAATGTTTGTTTAATTTTAAAGTTGAAGTTCGTGCTTAAATTACATTTTATTCTCTGTGGTGGTTGTTGGAACACTTCTGTCTGTATGATATGAAAAGTAAAGTTTAAGCTTGATGAGAATTGTTTTGTTCTTTCTGCTTCCAGATTAGATCTGGTTAAACTGTCTATGGAAGATAAAGGCAAAGGATCACAGGGGCATGATGGGAAAGAGACAGCTTCCCACATTTGAATCCTCAGTGAGAAGGAGCCATGTGAGCGAGGGTTTGATGCTCGGGCCGTGCAGCACTGGATCTGCAGCAGAGGAGGAGTTCAGTGCAACACAGAGGAACACCCCTTGCGCCTTGGTACCTCACTCATCAGAACCAGTGAAGTGATTTACTTTAATATTTTGCTCACATAGTGTTACCTTCCTTAATGTCCCTTTCCATGGGATGTTGGGAATTGTAACTCAACAGATGAGCCCATTTTAAAAAAATGTCTAATTTCAATTTACGTTTCCATATTGTAATTCTTCCCCCCTACATGGCCAGTTAGTGTTAGTTGGTAAACCCCTGGAACTATAGCAGTGTTGCACTGTGGGAACCAGGCCCAAACCTTACTCTGGGGTCTCTAAGCCCCTAACTTACAAATCTACAGGTAGGAATTATGAATAATAGCTGGCGCTAAAGAAATAATGAACAGCTTGGCACATTCAAGAGGGAAAGATAACCGTACTCAGATTATAGAGGGGAAAATGCAGGACCAGTACCTTTGTCCAGAGGACCCCAAATGGGAAGATGAAAATATCCTCTGGGCAGGGAATCACTCGAGTCTTCTCTTTCCTTTGCTGTTTTTCTCCCTTTGGTATCGCTGATATTGTTTTTATTCACCAAAGTCGCTTGCAATACTTACCGCTATGGGAAGAAAAGAAAATAAAGGATTGTGAGCATGAGAATATTAGGGGCAGTGGACCCTGCCGCCTCTGGAACCCCAGGAGAGTAGGGAGCCCATTGGAACCAGACTGATAAGCAATATCAATACAGCATTGCAAAACTGCTCCTGTTTTAAATTTGGGGGCCTTAAAATGAAGAATAGTACAGATCCCATAATGCACTGTGAGGTTTTCAATCTTTTTCAGACTATAATTAGAAGAAAATGAGCCTGACAGCTCGTGTGTGTGTGCTATTTAGCTAACAAACATGATGGTCATCCAGGATGCAGACTTTCCTCACTGGCTCTTGTAAAGGGCCTTTATCTCCCATGATGCACTCCGATGTCAGGCATAAGAGGTAGTTAGCATTGGTTTGCCTCTAATGTCAGAGCTGGCTTATGACAAGACTGCAGATCCCATTGTGCACTGAGAGCAGGGATCATCTCAATATCCTCAAAGAACCTGCTTCTCCCTGCACATAACCAACATGTCTGTTCCCCATAACCTGCTCTACTCTGATTAGTGCCCCTGCACCCATAACACAAGGGATCCTAACACTTTCGCATTTATTCTACTAACTGTACTAACTCTTCCTTATCCATCATCCACTCTAGTGCTAAGGCTACTGACCGTTGCTACGGTAACTGGGACCCTAGCGTCCAAATGGCAGTTACAGCTAAAGAGAGGTAGATTAAATGGCCTCAGAGTTAAAAAGCAGCAGTAAGCAAACACAAAATACACAATGTTTTAGAACTTCAACTGAGCCACAGGGGATGCTGGGAAAAGTAGTACAGCTATAGCTAGAGAAGCAGAGGTTTAGGGTCAATGAGACAGTGATTATGATTTTCTACTGCATTTTTGTTCTGCAGCTCTGCACATTAAATTGAAATGGGCTTTTTTTTGAGGTGTCACTCCTGCTACCAATGGCATACCCCATAATTAATATATAAACACACTGACAATTTCCACAAGAGCAAGCAATGGGTTCAATTTTGGGGGCTTTGGTGCCAGGGAGCAGTTTTGGGATCTTTGACTCCACTGCCCAAGCTACTATAAAAGCTACTATAAAAAAGTTGCCTAAAATGTAGCCCCCTTCCATTTTGTCAGGCAAATATTATTGGTTAAGATGACAGAAATTTCCGACAGACAACATTAAGACAAGCATCTCCCCAGGCAATACCAATAGGAGGCAATGGGGTGGCAATTTGGGGGAGTGTGACCCCAATAATAAAGCTACTATAAATCATGGGTGCCAAAACCCCCAAATTGCCCCTTGTATCATTGTCTTAAATATGGCCCCCCTCCCCAGTTTCTTAATCTGCTCCACTTACCTCTGAATCCAGAAATGGTATAACTGCCGTTTGTGAGAGCCGTTGGTGATGTCACTGAAGCACAATAACTGCCAAACTGACACATACTCAGATACATACAGGACTGTGTTTGGCTGTATAGTGAGACTTGGGAACAATTGAGCTTGCCATATAAACCAATAGGGGTGATAATAAGGGGCAGATTTACTAATGCACGAACGTAATGATCGGTATTTTTGAGCCTTTTTCGTTGCTGACGTGACTTTTTAGTTTGTCCCGCAATTTTTTTTCGCCGTTATGACTTTATCGTATATTTTCTCGGATTGGTTTTTCCGCCGTCTACAATTGCTCAATACGAAAAAAATTGCGACAGCGGCGAAAAAGTCGCACAAAATACAATAAAGTCGTGATGGTGGCGAAAAAATCTCGCAAAATACGAAAAAACGCGACAGCGCCGAAAAAGCCGCAAAATTTTCCTTTCCAATCCGATTTTTTCCCATTCGGGATTCGGATTCGTGGATTAGTAAATGTGCCCCTAAGGGTTTTACCATTACTCTGTACAGCCTTCCTTGTGCCTTTGGCTGTCCTCATTAGTTTATGTATTAATAATAGTGTCATTATTTGTATTAAACTTTTTGTGTTCAGCCCATCAACTATTCATATCCCATTCTTATTTCCAAACTGCTGAGTGGTTGTTAGGGTATTTAAGCTCTAGCAACCAGGCGGCTGCAGTTCCAGAGAAGAGAAAATCCAAATTGTGTTAGAATGTTGCCATCTGTATGATAATATGGGTAAAGTTTAAGCTGAACTGTCTGTTTAACTTCCAGGTGGGATCTCTCTATGGAAGATAAAGGCACAGAATCGCAGGTGCATGATGGGAAAGAGACAGATTCCCACATTTGAATCCTGAGCGAGAAGGAGCCATGTGAGCAAGTCGTATTGTTTGATGCTTTTGAACAACCCTAGCAGACTGTACCAACATGCCCCCTGCAGGTAAGTACAAGTACAAACACCCTGGCACCTCACTCTTCTGGGTGCTTTCAAAAGCTCATTAAAATATTTGATTAAATATTTCGCTTACATAGTAGGATCTTCCTTTGTGTACTTTTGGATTTTTACCATATGTGAGTGACATAAATGTTGCTGTGGCAATTCCACATTGGTGGGTGTGTGTGGGGGGGTCGCTGGGAATTGTAATTTATCAAGAGATGAGACAAATAAACACTTCCCAATCCACATTTCCGTAATATAATTCTACCCCCGCATAATGGCCAGTTAGTTTACCAAATAATTATAAGAATTAATGCTTAGAATCTCAAGCACATATCTAATACATGCGGGCAGGCAAGGGCTGTAATTGCCAAGAATGTATATAATATGTTCTTTGCATTAGGGTGCATGGGGTGGTTCACTTTTAAGTTAACTTTTAGTATGTTATAGAATGGTCAATTCTAAGCAACTTTTCAATTGGTCTTCATAATTTGTTATAGTATTTTTTTATTTGTTATAGTTTTTAATTACATAGTTACATAGGGTTGAAAAAAGACCAGTGTCCATCAACTTCAACCCATCCAAGTAAACCCAGCACACCTAACCCACACCTACCAATCTATACACTCACATACATAAACTATAAATACAACCACTAGTACTAACTGTAGATATTAGTATCACAATAGCCTTGGATATTCCGATTGTTCAAGAACTCATCCAGGCCCCTCTTAAAGGCATTAACAGAATCTGCCATTACCACATCTCTAGGAAGGGCATTCCCCAACCTCACTGCCCTCACCGTGAAAAACCCCCTACGCTGCTTCAAATGGAAGCTCCATTCCTTTAATCTAAAGGGGTGGCCTCTGGTGCGTTGATTGTTTTTATGGGAAAAAAAAAACATCCCCATCTGCCTATAATCCCCTCTAATGTACTTGTACAGAGTAATCATGTCCCCTCGCAAGCGCCTCTTTTCCAGAGAAAACAACTCCAACCTCGACAGTCTCACCTCATAGTTTAAATCTTCCATCCCCTTTACCAGTTTAGTTGCACGTCTCTGCACTCTCTCCAGCTCATTAATATCCCTCTTAAGGACTGGAGCCAAAACTGCACTGCATACTCAAGGTGAGGCCTTACCAGGGACCTATAAAGGGGCAAAATTATGTTCTCATCCCTTGAGTCAATGCCCTTTTTTATACAAGACAGCACTTTATTTGCTTTAGTAGCCACAGAATGACACTGCCTGGAATTAGACAACTTGTTATCAACAAAAACCCCTAGATCCTTCTCCATTAAGAAAACCCCCAACAAACTACCATTCAGTAGATAGTTCGCGTTTATATTATTTCTACCAAAGTGCATAACTTTGCACTTATCAACACTGAACCTCATTTTCCAGTTTGCTGCCCAGTTTTCTAATTTTGTCAAATCGCTCTGCAAAGCGGCAGCATCCTGCATGGAACTTATAGTTTTGCACAATTTTGTGTCATCAGCAAAAATAGAAACAGTACTGTCTATGCCCCCTCCAGGTATTTAATTGCTTTCTTCACTGACCCGGCAGCCAAAAAACTATTGCTCTGTGAGGCTAGCAACCAAATACCTGCTAAAACTCCAAACTGGAGAGCTGCTAAACTGGAAATGAAATAACTAAAAACTTACAAATAATAAAAAGGGAAGACCAATTGCAAATTCTCTCAGAATATCACTCTCTGCCATACTAAAAGTTAACAGCCCCTTTAATAGCTTTAACCTCTGCACCGGAGCAATGGCAGTTAATATCTAGGCTGTTGTAGCTTGTTTCCTAATGATATGTGGGACATAAGGTGCTGCAAATTGGAAGCTTTGGGGTAATTTTCAAAAATTTGTACTAAACGTGCCAAAATTATTCATATGTCTTTAAAGCAAAGCTTAGCAGTGCAGTGTGATTGAATAACCTTCAGCTTCATCTGCAAACTCTTAAATCACCCAGTTTCTGGCTGAAATTGGCTGTGTGTGCCTGCACCCAAGACAAAGCAGTGCTTCCGGGTACAGGCGCTCAAGTGTAGGGGCGGATTCTCAGCCGCCATTTATCTGCAGGCCAAGGATCCGCCCCTTGTGACACTTGCCTTAAACTTTTTGCATGTACCTGTCGGGGAATCACAGCATAACAAGTACCTTGTGTGAGTGTGGTGTTGGGGGGCCAGGTGGAAAATTAAGAGGAGGACTGTTTATGCCGGGGAAGCATACACAGTGTGGGTGGGGGCAGGCGGAAGTAAAAATGGTAGAAACGAAAAGGTGGGGGAAAATGAGTAGTGGAAAGAAAAACAGAATGCAGTTGCACAGAATTGAGAAGACACTGTATCATTGGACAGAGGACTAAAAGAACTGGGTCAACTGTACCATAGGGTAAAAATAAGGGGAGATGCCATGTACAAATAAATACATTGATATGGCAGATAGGGAGGAGAGCAGGATGAGTTAATGTGACACTAGGAGAAAGGGAAAGATGAAGAGAATGGAAAGAAGGTAGAGCAAGAAGAGAAGTTTTAGGGAAGGGGCACCTGAAGCAGTGTTTGCCTGTGTATTTTACCCAGGCAGAGGAAAGTGGATCTGCTTCTTCCCATAGCTCCATTCACAGGCAAAAATGCATGCTTTTCAGGTTTCCACGCTTATATCCACTTCATGTGACCCCAAATGTGACCCCAAATAGGCCAATGCCATCATCGGCCTGTTTGGGGTCACATGAAGTGGATATTAGCGTGGAAACACAAAAAGAATGCATTTTTGCAGTGATATCCACCGAAGCTGTGCCTTTGAATTGAGCTATGGGAAGGAGCACACAGCTTTCCACCGCCTGGGTGAAAACCATAGGTAGAGGAAAGCTGACAATCTGCTTCATGTGTCCCGGCCTTAAGGGTAAGGGCAGACAAAGTGAAGAGAAGTGGATCTGCTCCTGTACGCTTCCAAGTTTGGCTGCAAAGACAGGCACAGCTGTGTACAGCTGCACTGAGTGCAGCAGAGCAGAGATTGGCCCGAAAAACACACAGCATGTGACTGATCTCTGCTCCGCTCTGCCTGGTGTAGCTGCACTTGGGCCGAAGTTGTGCCTGTCAGTGCAGTTAAACCCGGAAGCGTATAGGAGCAGGACCACTTCTCTCCACCTGGCTACAAAACTCATGTGAGAAAAGTGGGGCCTACGCTTGGTGTGCCTTTGCCCTAAAGGGGTTTTGAGGAGATGAACATCAGAGAGATACTAAATAAGGCAAGGGATGAGGTAAAGGTAAACACAAGTCAAGAAAAATGGGCAGGAATAAAAAGCAAAGTGGGAAAATAGAACCGAGAGGGATCTGAGAAGATAACATGTAATTGGTAATACCCTGAGCCCCCACTTCTGGCAACTGGCATTGCTGCTTTATACCTGAGACCCTAGCAGTTGTTAAACCACATCTGACTGCACTGTTTCTGAGCAACTGAAGGATTACTTGTAAAAAAAAGGCATGATTGGTAGCCACACAGTGTGCTTGAAATCCCCTAAAGTGGTCCTCTGGCCAATAGCTGTGCTGAAAAGTATAGCTTCAGCGTAAGTGCAGGTACACAGAGCAGAGAGTGGCCAAAAAATACACGAAAGTAGGAAGCTGTACTTAGAGGTGCAGATACACGGGGATGCGGAAAGCAGCAGACCCCCTTCTCTCAGTCTGCAAAATGATGCCCATGTACCCATGGCCTAACAAGCAAAGGTAGTGCCTGTTGGGCAATCATGGATGCACATGGGGAGATTATTTATATAATTAAACTGACAAACAAACTAAATCCATGATTGACCAATGGGCATTAACTTTTCTAGTAATTTGTACAGTATTTGTTTAGTAGTATAATGATATTTACTGTAACCCTGAACTATTTCCGCTGTTTCAGTGTTACTATTGCTACAGGGCATTTATATCTGTATTTATTGGGGCAAATTCTAACTTAAGGTCAGGACTTTGACAATGATATAACACGCGCAGTCTGCTGTAATTCTGCCCTCCTTTTTGATGTGCCTTCATAACACCAGTCTGTGTTTTAGGAAGACATATTTGCTGACCCCTATTTGTTTTCATGGGTGCCGTTTGCTCCAGGGCATTCACGTGGTGCCAGGTGCTCTAGCTCACAGTGGCGTAACGTAGAGCACTGTTGGAAGAATGATTGTTAATATCTGATTGATTGATGTGGTTTACTTGTCTGGCACCAACTTGGAGTAGCAAATGCACGTGGGGCAGTCTTCAAAGCAAAGTAGATGTTTGGGGGGCTTATTAAATCATTGGATGTTTGTACTGGCATAGATACTGCCATCATTAAGGGCAGTGACACACGGGAAGATTAGTTGCTGCAATGCCATCCCAACGGCTAGAATGTAAATCGCTGGTGGGATGGCATACGTGGCGTCGCGATTTGCCGAAGTCGCCTTGAGAGGATAGCGAATCGCCTGCAACAACGAAGATTTGTCGCACAGTGACTAATCTTCCCATGTGTCACTGCCCTAAGAACCCATAATTCTGCACAAGGTGGGACACAATAGCCTTCCCCCTTCTGTAACTCCAAGTGACAGCTGGCTGAGGGAGTGGTGACCGGTTGGATTTTTCCTGTTTCACCTTGTATGTGTCTGTGGGGGAGTGATCGGCAGTGGGCTCTTCCTCTCTCTTGTGCTGCCCCTGACTACTTTAGGAATGCCATACTGACTATAATTAATAATAATTGGTGGGGCTATTACACAATGTAGTGGAATGAAAGGGATAGCTAGAGAATTTCACAACATTCCCTACATGATCTGAATGTATTGCTGCACTGTATATGACTGCGGTGTAAGTTTCCTCTATAGACACGATGGAGGAAATTAGTGCACCCGCTGCCTGCTCAAGCAGGTGTGCACGTGCAAGTGGGCACGGAGGGCATGCACATAGTTTGCAGTGCGCAATGGGCCCTTCAAAAGACTTTTTTGCGGGAGGGCCCGGTGCCACTTTATTACGCTGCTGACACTGAGCCATGCTATAGACAAAGGGGATATTTGACAAGATGATTTCTTTCAGTATAACAGATTGTCTGTATCAGAACTATTATATGTAAAAACGTGTAATGCAGTTTCTTTATCTGTCCCCCTATATCCACCTATATCCCTCACCCAGAACATGTGGGATGATGTTGGCCCCTTCACACTGTAGTTCTTAGAAAGATTTTATTCATTGTGGCCATAGGGCACCCTGGGTCTCCCTGCCCCTTTGATCAGCCTTTGGATGCTTCCAGCCAGCTAGTACCCAACCTCTAGAGTTAATCCCAGTGCTAAGCATCTCTAGCTTATGTATTTGATGGCACAGAGGCACACATTTGGCTCAGTATAATCGGCCCTGGACTGTTTACCAGGAATTGGTCCTGTAGCTATTAGGAGTTATGCAAAATGAACAGACTATAATCCTCTACAGCCATATTTCCATACCATACCAATCAGTGGTTCAGGCTCAAGATTGGGGCACTTAGCCAGTCAGGGCCTGTTCTGATCCATCTTCCAGTTTTTCAAAGCTAATTACTGACTGATTGCTGTTGGTAACTGGACTTGTATCATTCAGGAGCTATGATATTAAATGAGCCCTATAACTGACAGACTTTGCACTGAAATTGTGCAATATGTTTAGCGTTTTTTTTATCTATTTGTAAATGTGCTACATTAATAAAAAGCCTTTTGTAACTAAATAGCCCATCTCCCTACAGAAATATATTCTGTTAGGATGGAGAGGTTTAAAAATGTATAGGGGGACGGTCTCCTTTTCTATTCAGTTATTGTTTTAGGGCAGTGTAAAAGATGTGCCATTGACCTAAGGCGCCATTACTTTTCTGTCTAAATGACCCTATAGTTAGGGGTTGGATAGGGTGCAGAGTGCAGGAGGTCTCAATTTAAATGAAGTTATCTCTCTGACAGACATACATGAAGTGCCCCATCACTTCTGGCCCAGTGCATGAGTTGCCAGGTTGACATGGTCGCAGTTCAGGGCATACTTTGTTCCTGAGTTAAGTTGGTCCAATTTGCAGTGGATGTAAGTTTCTGGATAGTTTGGAAGACATTGCCGTATATTGTATTTCCAGTAGAAGAAACCAATAGTGGATTCAACATAAGATCAAAATCTCCTCCCAATATTACCAGGCCTTCAGAAATTGTTGGAAGGTCCTTATTTAGCCTTGGTTTGGTGAGTAAACAGGAGCAATTGTTATCATCATTTCTGCAAAACCTTTAATAAGCAGGTATCTCCCTTCGATATCATTCTTCATATCACTGAACCTTCATATCATTCAAACCGTTTAAGTAAAAACACAACATCTCAGAGAGACATTTCTAATATGTGTTACAGCAGGGGTGGCCAATACGTCGATCACGGTCCACCACTCGATCCCCCTGTGGATTTCTGGTGGACCATGATGAAGCCGGGGGTGCGGAAGTGCTGTGTGAATGCGTACATATGCTGTGTCACGTACGTGCACATTCATGCCATTCCGGGGTCTTCAGTCGAGCGCGAATGTAAAAAGTTTGCCCCCTCCCCGTGTTATACGTAGCCATTAAAGGGGTGGTTCACCTTTAAGTTGAGTTTTAGGATGTTATATTGCTAGCATCTTTGCAATTGGTTTTCATTATTTATTTTTTTATAGTTTTTGAATGATTTGCCTTTCTTTTCTGCCTCTCTCCCACTGTTAAATGGGGGTCACTGACAAAAACTAATGCTCTGTGAGGCTACAGTTTATTATTTTTCCTTTATATTACTTATCTTTCCATTCAGGTCTTCTCTTCATATTTCAGTCTTTCATTCAAACCACACCCTGGTTGCTAAGGTAAATTTGAATCCTAGCAACCAAACAACTGCCAAACAAAAACTGAACTGAAAAAATGAAGAAGACCAATTGCAAATTGTCTCAGAATATTACTCTCTACATCAGTGATCCACAACCAGTGGTTCGTGAGCAGCACGTTGCTCACCAACCCCTTGGATGTTGCTCCCAGGGGCCTCAAAGCCGGTGTTTATTTTTGAATTCCTGGCTTGGAGGCAAGTTTTGGTTGCATAAAACCCAGTGTAATTGATAAAGAAAGCCTTCTATAGGCTGCCAGTCCACATAGGGCCTACCAAATAGCCTATTATAGCTCTTATTTGCACCCCCAGAACCTTTTTTCATGCTAGTGTTGCTCTCCAAATCCTTTTCCATTTGAATGTGGCTCACGGGTATAAAAGGTTGGGGACCCCTGCTCTACATCATACTAAAAGTTAACTCAACCAGCAACCAGGCAGTGGTTTGAAAGAGAGACTGGAAAATGAATAGGAGAGAGACTCATACACTAATGAGGACCAATTGCAAAGTTGCTAGGAATAACTAAAAGTTAACTTAAAGGTGAACCATTCCTTTAATAACATTCCTTTTGTCAGTTGGACTTGTCAGCTTACAGATTTTCGGGTAGAGGTAAGGGTGGGATAAAGGGGTAAGCTAATATGTTATACAGGGGTTCAGTAACGTGCTGCTGCAGACTTTATGGGGTTCATCCCCTTGGCTGGCAGGTAATGGCTGCAGTTACAGTTGGGGGGTAAATGATTGCTTCTCAGGATGACGTGGCACTTAAGTGTATGGGCGTCAGGAGCCAATGCCAGGCTGCAATCAGCTTTCCCTACAGGAATATTATTTAAGTCAGTGAGAGAAGGAGGAATAAACAACACATGGCAGGTATACCCAATAACCAAACCAATAACAAAGTTGTGTAAAACCTTACAGACAAAAGATTTTGGTATCTTATGTATTCCTTCTTCCTTATGGCTGTAACCTGCTGAGATCCTTTGCAGTCAGTCCTCATGAAAAAGTGGTTCTGACACTAAAAACTATGCTTCAGAATATTAATGTACAATAAAAGTTCCCTATAGGTCATGTTGATCTTTTTCACTGAAAGGGCTCCTTTTGTAAGTAATTCTAACTTGAAGTTCCTAAACCTGACTGTTTTGCCAACCTGACTGTCTCAGCCTGACAGTTATAGCTTCTAATGCTAATGGTCTCCTGCTGCACAAATATGGCAGCCCCCTCATAGAGGAACATGGGGAATCAGATCGATAATATAAAAGTAGGGATTTATTGAATCAAGGATTCTGTTTGGGAATCGGCCAAGATTCAGCCATTTTCAGCAGGTTTCGGATTTGGCTGAATCCATGCCTCTGGCCAAACCAAATCATTAAAATCATGTGACTTTTTGTCACATAAACACACGGAAGTTAAAAATGTTTTACCATGCACAAAGCACATGGTTGTCTTTAAAGCAAATTAGGATTCGGTTCAGTATTCGGTCAGATCTTTTGTAAAGGATTCGGGGTTCAGCAGGGTCATAAAATAGTGAATTGGGTGCATCCCTATATAAAAGCATTGGGCAAATACTTTTATGACAAAAGTATAAATAATATGCATAGACAATGTTATGATAGGTATAAAAAAGGGTTTAATTTGTGGTGTTAGTATCTCTTTAAGTGCCCATTTCTAAGTTGCATTGAATTAGAGGGACTTTAGGCGCTCACTGGATCCCTCAGTTTTGGTTTGGATTAGTCACTTGGAGCCATTCTTCTTGGAGAGTAAAGTCCATTGCTTGTGTGCTGCAAGGTTTAGCAGACCATTCCGCTAGGCTGACTTGGGGTAGTTGTCATTCGGTGACAGAACAGATATACAAGTGTACATCTCAAACTTACCTTCTAAAGCCAACATCAGAAATATGTTGCAGGAGGTGACGGCCACTATAAAGGGGGAAATACAAGACATATAAAGGGGGAAATACAAGACATAACAAAAACATATGCTTACTCTGACAGCGCGCACCGACGACCTAGAACATAACATAAGTAAGTGCACAACTAATCAGAAAACCATATATATGCATTTATAACAAAACAGTATTATTCTTGACCTCCAAAGACAGTTGGAAGATCAGGAGAACAGAAGTAGGAGAAACAAGAGGTCAGTAACCTCACATATAAGGCCTGTGTCATTAAACTCTCCCAGGATCTCTCTAGAACCATGTTATCCAAGCCACTCACTGACCTGAGGGAGAAGAATATTCCTTACAGATGGGACTGTAGCAGTGATTCACACGCCCACTGACACTGCATCTACCAACCAATTATGTTTCCCCAAATTAAAGGTGCATTGCCCTTGTTAAACTATTTCAGCCAAGCGGAACTCCCCCAGTAAATCTACTGCGGCACATTGTTTACACTTTACTTTTGCTATTCAGCTACTTAGTTAGCTGGACTGTTCCCCCTTCCTAACCTCTCCTTTCCCGTATTTCAAGCTACCAGCAAGTGTCAGCATAGTAATCTAGTAGGGCATGTAGAGTCAACCCACCAGAATGGCTGATCTAACAAATACAGACTGTACTGTCCTTTTCTTTAATGAACCTGTCAAGCAAGGAAAGATTCTATGAGCGTAAAAAAGCAAAGCCATGATAGTGATCATCCAAGAGTCTCATTTTAGAAAACCATTCTTCAACTATGACCCATAAGTCGTGTCCCCATATATCCATGAGCAACAATCCCACAAAGAAAGCCGCTGGGGTTCTTACTTTTATTCATAAGGACCTACCATTTAAACATATAGACACACTTTTTGACACTGAGGGACAGTTCTTAATGATTAAAGGTAAATTAGCTGACCAGATATGTACAATTGCAAATGTCTATGTTCCCAATTCAGGGCAGATTTCCTATATTAGACATTTTTGAAAACTTTTTAGAAAACTTAAGTGAAGGTTTAATAATACTAGGTGGAGACTTTAATGCTACAGTGAACCCATTAGTAGACTTTTCCTCTAAAAGGAGTAATATCTCATATAAAGGACTCAAAGAGGCCAAAAACCTTTTAGCAGAAATGCAGCTGGTTGATGTAAGGCGGGCATTAAACCCAAAAAAAGGGAGACTTTACTCATTTTTCTAAAACATTCACAGTTTATTCAAGAGTTGATTATATATTGGCTTCACAACAATATTTTCATATTCCCACCTATCCGACCATTCCCCAGTTAGACAAAATGTACAATTCCACGGACACCCAAATTTTAACGACTATTATATAGAGCAGATACAATCATGGATGGCCCAAATAATTCATAACAATTCTTCAGCAGAGATCTCGTCGGCAACGTTCTGGGAAACACCAAAGTGTGTGTTGAGAGGCCTCCTGATTGCGCTTGGCTGTAAAAGAGTAGATGATAAAGAAGTATGTAAGTTACTAGGCGGCATAACTGTTTTAGAGCAAACACACAAAGTGATTCTAGCACAAAACACCTTAACTACACTGGAGAGCAAAAGGCTACAACTGAAAACATTACTTAAAGGACATGTAAATCCCACACACAAAAATTTAATCAGCCTCTTTTAAATCCTTCAGTACCTGCCACTCTGGTTGTCCAGTGGTTAAAAGTAAAAGCCGCCATACATGCAACTCGTTTTGTACGATATTCGGTGCCTTTATGGCAGCTCGACGAGACGACCAATATCGCTAAGGCTATGGATATCGGTCGTCTCGTCAATTGGACAGGTTAAAAGATTTTGATCGGCGTCCGAGAATGTGGTTCCCATAGAAACTCAGCTCTAGACCGATTTCCTATTGTTCCTTTTTGATGATGACACTGTGTGCATGATAATAATTAAGCTAGAATGAACCAATATGGATACCTACGGTTTTATTTTATGTTCCAATGTTTTAGAAGCTTTAAGACAGAACATAGAAAAGATAGAAAGCATAAAACCCTGGTGGGCATTTTATTAGGCACCTCTTCTTTATAAAAACACCAGCAAAGGGTACTTTCCATGTGCCATTGTATCCCCCACTGCTGATTCAAGGTGGGCACAAGCACAGTACAGTAAGATCTGATAAATCTGCGGTAATGCCCCCCCAGGGCAGCCCAAAGGATACCAGGGAGAAACTGGCCCACAGGTTTAAGCTTTTATCCATTTTTAAGGTACATTAGAAAAATACCCCTTCTCTGGAAAACTCATGCTCCCACGTGTTATATAGAAGCCATACCTGTACTAACACAAGAGTCTTGTATTCTGTTCCACTATCTAATACTAATTCCCAAGGAAAGAAAACTAATGTATTAGTTACAGTTATTCCAGGAGGGTGAAACAATGAATAATAATTGTGCTTCTGAAAAACAAGATAACGAGCTACTCAATTAAAGTCGGGTTCCCTTTCAGATTGTCTTTCTTGTCACTCTGGCATCCATGTTTCATTCTGTTCCAGAAGCAGTGTATGCTCCCCCCTTTATCAGACAGGGGGTATTTGCATACCAAGTTTAGAACCCCCTGTAAATTCGACAGGGGGTATTTGCATACCGAGTTTAGAACCTGCACTGTGGCATAAGAACCCAGATCATTCAGGATCTGAACCTGCACTGAGACACGACAATGACATGCAAATGCTATCTGCTTTGTGCCACCGGACGTGGTAACGTAATACCAGCTGAAAAGCCGTAGAACTGCACTGAATTTTATCCAAATACCCTCAAAGAGTTACAAATTGGTTTTTATTCTTGCCAGAGCTATTTGGCTCCCATAATCTCTCCAGAGGACTCCCAAGTACAAAAGCCTGCCATTTTTGCTATGGAGAGCTCTTATAAAATACCGTTAACACTTTGACACTAAATACAGTTTGATCAGGTCCTGTTACATAATGAGAAGGCGGCCAGTGCTCAGTTTGCCTTTAAAAATTATTTTTACAAAAAGAGTTGTTAATACCACACTTTGGCCCTTCATTGTATGTGAGTCCTACACTGCCTTTTAGGGCTCTGGCACACGGGGAGATTAGTCGCCCACGACAAATCTTCTTGTTGGCGAGCGACTAATCTCCCTGAAATGCCATCCCACCGGCGAAAATGTAAATCGCCAGTGGGATGGCATACGCGGCGGCGCGATTTCCCTGAAGTTGCCTTGAGAGGAAACTTCTGCGATTTCAGGGAAATCGCGCCACCGCGTATGCCATCCCACTGGCGATTTACATTTTCGCCGGTGGGATGGCATTTCGGGGAGATTAGTCGCCCGCCAACAGGGAGATTTGTTGCGAGCGACTAATCTCCCCGTGTGCCAGAGCCCTTAGCATTCTAAGTCTATAGTGCAATTAAAATCAATTGTGACTGAGTAGTAAGACCATTTTTCCCTTGAAGGATCTGAATTGCACTACAGACTTAGAATGTTAAAAAGCAGTGTAGGACTCACGTACAATGAGGGGCCTCGACGTGGCACGTGAGCTTACATATTTTAGCCAAAGTGTGGTACCAACGCCTCATTTTTTGCAAAAATTATTTTTAAAGGCAAACTAAGTGCTGGCAAACTTTCTCCTTCTGTTTGTATACAAGTAATGGCTTTTTATTGTTTATAGCAGCTGGTCAACTCCAGAACATGTGTTAGACCCTCAGCAGAGAGTCAGAACAAATACAATTGAATTTCCCTGCAGCCACAAACAATATTGCTCCATATAATGTTCCACACAGTGGTGCATTCAATATTGATGTCTGTATGACTAAATAGCTGATCATACACGCGCCGATATAATCGTATGAAATGCAGTTTTGTATGATTTTCAGACTGTGTGTAGGCTCTGAATTATCGCCCCAATAATTTTAATACCTTGGCAGTCGGTTGTTCAGACAATTTTGGCCAGATAACAATAAAATCTGTGCTCGTATTGTGTATCTGGCGATATCATTGGGGGACCTACAGTGCATTTCCAGGAAGTCACTTTCGTACGATTGGTGTCAGGGAACCTTCTAATAAATGCATATTGTTGGGGTTGCATACATTTCACACTAATTTGAAGAGGCCATATGCCCTGCTTATAACAGCGTAGTGCACTTCTGAGCAGTTTTGCAACTTACATTCATTATTTTTTAGCAGGTTTTACACTTCTATCATGAATGTGTTACCTGGGCACCTCTCCGCCGGTCAGCCTGGGCAGAACAGCAAAAGCTTTATTTTACTGAAGCAGAAAATGTTATATGTCGTTTCCCTGTGCAGTTCTGTCACTCTCATCACAAACTGCTAATGAATGTAAATTGCATAAGTGCTCAAAAACAGATGTTTCATGGCAGGGCATACAGTGTGTCCCATTTACCTGCAGTGCAGCCCTTATCACTGTATTCTCTACTAGTTCCACTGAATTTTTTATATTCATTTATTATATTAATTGTTCCTACTGAAACCCAGGATTCCTACATGTATTGAGAGACAGGACATCTAACAGATTATTTGGAAAGTCAGTGACCCTTCTAATAAATGCAAGCGGCTGGCACAGATAGCAATTCAATTAGAATAGTGATGAGCAAATTTTTTCGGCAGGCATGGATTTGCAGCGAATTTCCGCATTTCCGCATTGGCAAATTGTTTTGCGTAACTTCCGTTAAAATTCGGCGCACGGAATTTTTTTGTCGCGGTGTGAAATTGGGCACAGTCACATCAAATCGGGTGCTGTCGCGTCAAAAAGGGGCATGGTCGCTTCAAAAAAGGGCGCGGTCGTGTAAAAAACCCGCGGCCGACAAAAAATAGACTTGGGCGACAAAAAAAAAAAAATTGCGCGACAAATGCGTTTCACAAATTTTTCGCCGTTTCGCAAATTTTATGGCGAAGTGAAACAGGACAGATTTGCTCATCACTAAATTAGAACAGAATTGTGTACATGGCAGTCAGATTGTAAGGTGAGCTCATTAATTACACAAGTGTTCCCTGTGCCCTTGGGTGTGGGCTTACATACCCCTATGGGCTTTGATCTGGATGAGCAATTTTTAAGATGCTCTACACAAGCAATATTAAGTGACTGTACCCTTTAGTATTTACTATGATGTAGACACATATTGCCATTTGAAAAAGAGGCAGAATGGAATGGCGATTAATTGAAAAAACTATAAAAAAGAGATTTGAAAACTTGCTGAGAATAAGAAATGATATAACCCACTAAAAGTTAACTTAAAGGACAAATACCCCTTTACGAATTCAGAAGAGCAATCTCAAGTCACCTATGTTGAGCTTTGTGTATCACACAGCAATATGGCTGGGTTAAGCTCAGCAACTAGAGATCCTCTGCACTCGCCCATTATCAATATATATAGGATATTATGATATTCTGTGCATTGAGCTACCAAGAAATGCCCTCCCCTTTAAGCAAAACGGGGATTGTTTGTCCATATATTGCAATATACTTCAAGCTGGCCAACTGCGTCAAAGTCATCCCTGGTCTGGCCAGTCCTACACTCACTTTTATGTGGCTCATTTAGAATTCTACCGATACTTTAACTGATTCATTAAGAATTCTACTGATACTTTTATCTGATTCATTAAGAATTCTACTGATATTTTAATTTTATTCATTAAGAATTCTACTGATACTTTAACTGATTCATTAAAGGTGGCCATACACGCACCGATAATATCGTACGAAACCTAGTTTCGTACGATATTCGGTGCGTGTATGGTATGTCGGCGAGTCGACCGATATCGCAGGAAGCTGCTGATATCGGCCGACTCGCCGATCGGACCAGTTGGAAAATTTTGATCGGGCGCCATAGAAGGCGCCTGATCAAAATCTCCCTTCAGCGCTTAATCGGCAGAAGGAGGTAGAAATCCTATTGTTTCTACCTCCTTACCTGCCGATTCAGCCCTGAAGGGTGTGTGGCGGATCTGACGATGTTTCGTGCGACCGATGGTCGCACGAAACATCGTCACATCGCCACGTGTATGGCCAGCTTAAGAATTCTTCTCATCGTTTAATCTGATTTATTAAGCATTCTACTGATACAATACACATATTTTTGCATGGCTTCCTTAAATGGAAATACAAACCCACAATATATAAATGGTACATATGCCAAAGTCATTTGCACTGGACTATAGTTATACTGTGCATAAAGTCCCAGCAGCTGCCACATACAGAGAAGGAGGCACGCCAGATAATATAGCGACAGATCTCATGACATTGCATTGAGAGAAATTGACCTATAAGTGTATAACCCTTATTAATATGCCCAGGCTCGGAGCCAATGTGATGCCCCAGGCAGCACTAACCTGTGTCAAGCATTTACCCTTCTGTGATGTGGCTAGAAAAAGAGCCCCCCGTGCCCTGTCATCTGTCTATATCCTGCCTAGTTACACCCAGTTATCATGGATTACCTGTCACTTTCCCAGCAGCTGCCCATCTTCTATGGAGAGCGGGTGCAAGGCACAGTCAGTTGCAGAGAAGCAGCGATGGGTGCAATAAAAGAGGTGCTGGCTTGGCTGCCCAGGGGGTATCAGAGCTGCTATACAGGGTATTGACCAAGTCCAGAGCTACTGAGTCGGAGCCAGCACGGAGCTGTCACTCCCATGCCCAGTGCTAGCGCGGTACGATCAGTTGTTTATCAGCTTGGCTACTTCGTGTCCGAAGATGTTGACCACAACACCAAGCGTGCTTAGCTGGTTTGCTTATATGTAGCTGGAACTAGATGTGGCTTATGTGGCTAAGGGGCAGCAGCATTAGGGGCGCTTGTGTGTTGGTGACATAGAAAGAAACTATATATCAGTGTGGAACTGCTGTTCTGGTTGCACCATGTGAGAATTCCTACCCAAAAAAGTCCCCACTGAAATGACTCTGTACAGTTGGGACAGCTTTAACCAGACTGTGCCTATAAACTGGGCCTGTCCAGCTGAGCTCTGCCTGCCCTTACCATTTAGCAGGGGCCGGGTTGGCAAGGGGGCAGCATTACGAATGGGTGCAGGGGCTAATGGCTGGTACTCAGTGCTGCGGAACACAGGAGAGCAACACTGTAAGGAGATTAGTAAAATTAATATGTGTCCAATAGTCATGAGCAAATCCTTGACATTTTGTTCTGGCGAACAATTTGTGAAACTGCTGAAGAAATTCGCCAAATGTGGTTACCTATTTTTTTTTAGGTGACTGCAAAATTTTCTTCTCTTGGCGAACTTTTTTCATGGCAAAATCAGCAAATCTGTAAACAACAATTTTGCTACTTCAAAAATGTACAGACAGAACATCTTGCTTACCATGATAACAAAATGGAATCTTTGCATTATTCACTTATTCCTTAACAATATTACAAATGCTTTTGTTTGTATGACTTAGACTGATCATTTCTTATAGCTGAAAGGGCCATAGATTATTGCAGCTTTACCATGTGGGCTGTGATGTTCCGTATGAATGGAAACTTATGCTTTTTCATAAACTGATTGATGTTACTGATTGATGTTCTGGGTAGCGCCAGGTATGGATTTGCAGCATAATTCTGCATTTCACCATCACTGGATTTTTTTTTGCAAAACGGGCGCAAAATTTTGCTGTGGAAATTTGTCGGTTTCATCAAAATAGGCGCAGTCTCGTTACATTGGGCACGGTCGTGTTAAGAAAAGTTGAGGTTTGCTAATTTTTCGTTGAAGCAAAACAGGATAGAGTCGCTCATCACTAGTTCTGGGTTTTAAAGCCTGTCTATAGAAATCTTATTAAAGGAAAACTATGCCCTACAGACAATGTAGGCCTCTATAAAAATATATTGCATAAACAAGCTCAAATCTGTTGGTTAAGTATTCATTCTTGGGGTATAGTTTTCCTTTAAATTATGCTTAATCTATGGCACTTGTCTAATGCATTCTAAGGATCAAATTGTACCAAGTAATACATTGTAATTATACTGGAACGTATACAGGTCAAAAGTACTTTATCATCTGAGAAATCCTGCCCTGCTGTACCTACTCTACAAATGTGTTTTAGCCTTTGTGCATCAAGATTTATGTCTTTTTTTTAGACTGTACATCATTGCAATCATTCAAGCATAGATGAGAGTATTATGCACATGTTGTAAAGCATTTTGGCTCCCTGAAGTGCATTGTCTACTATGAAAGGTTTGTATTTAGCCCTATTTTACACCTGATTCTACAGGGGCACCTTCTTTTTTCCCAGCACAGTCTCTCTCATAGGATGGAGGGTTTTTTAAGGGTGAAGTGACTTCTACTTTTAAAATGTCTCTTGGTTCTCAGTCTCTTCCAGCACCTGTCAGAAAGTTGGCTGGCTTCTAAAAAAAGCAAAGACATGACAAGCACATAGGAACAGGTTGGCCGGCTAAGGGATTGTACACAGGCCGCAGAGAAGGGATGAAAGAAGCCACTGCTTCCCCTAAAACCTATATAATTATCTATTGATTTAACTATTTACTGATGATTGACAAGAGGTTCTAAATTATACCTTTGGCTTGGAGTTTTCAAACCCAACTGTGTGCAATGTAGGGGTCAAATATTTCCAGCTACAGTTACTGTTTATTCAGCCAGGCAGCCATTACAGACATTCCTGTAAACCCTATAAATCCTTATCATATCCATAATCCCACTCATACGTGTAATCCCGGCTCCCGTCACACATATAATCCTACTCATACATGTAATCCCGGCTCAGTCACACATATAATCCCACTCATACGTGTAATCCCAGCTCCCGTCACACATATAATCCCACTCATACGTGTAATCCCGGCTCCCGTCACACATATAATCCCACTCATACGTGTAATCCCGGCTCAGTCACACATATAATCCCACTCATACGTGTAATCCCAGCTCCCGTCACACATATAATCCCACTCATACATGTAATCCCGGCTCAGTCACACATATAATCCCACTCATACGTGTAATCCCAGCTCCCGTCACACATATAATCCCACTCATACGTGTAATCCCGGCTCCCGTCACACATATAATCCCACTCATACGTGTAATCCCAGCTCCTGTCACACATATAATCCCACTCATACGTGTAATCCCGGCTCCCGTCACACATATAATCCCACTCATACGTGTAATCCCGGCTCCCGTCACACATATAATCCCACTCATACGTGTAATCCCGGCTCCTGTCACACATATAATCCCACTCATACATGTAATCCCGGTCTCAGTCACATATATTATCCTATTCATACGTTTAATCCCGGCCCCAGTCACAAATATATAATCCCCCTAATACCGTATATACTCGAGTATCAACCGAGTTTTTCAGCACGAAAAATGTGCTTAAAAACTCATGCTCATCTTATACCCGAGTTTATATTGCATTCGGCTGTGCTATTTCCACTAGAATGCTGTATGCAGAAATATAAAACAGCAACAATCAGTGCAGATGGGTTACAATCTGTTGGGAGAAGTGTTTAGCACTAGTTGCCACTGAAACACATAACACATTAACACTAACTAGAACAGCCAGCCATTATGAGAATCCTAGTAAGGTTTTGGATGTACTATTGTCAAGACAAATATGTTGAGATATGTTGAGATATAAGGCTGACCTAATGCCTTTCATTCTATAAATGGGGAAAAGACCTGCTACTTGAATAAGTTATGTTCATTTCAGCTGCTTTGTCTTTTATATTTATATGTATTACATCTAGCATAGGTCATGGTTTATTGTTCAGGGTCCCATACCTGGTAAAAACAGTTATTGGAAACATCTTATGGCGGCTATACACAGCCAGATCTGCTTCTTTGGCTGAAATATTATAATATTATTTAAAACTGAAATCTGAAATGATCTATCATCTATCTAGCTCAAAGAGATCCAGCACAAATGTATTTTATAAAATCTGCAGCTGCCAACATGATATATTTATGAAGAGTTCACAGGGGGTCACGCTGAGTGTTCTTTTATTATTTATTTGATTATTGAAACTTATCAGTAGCTGCTGCATTTCCCACCCTAGGCTTATACTCGAGTCAATAAATTTTTTCCAGTTTTCTTAGATAAAAATAGGTACCTCGGCTTATATTCGGATCGACTTATACTCGAGTATATACGGTACATGTAATCCCAGTCACATGCACAGCCAGTCACACGTATAATACCACTCATACGTGTAATCCCAGCCTCAGTCACACATATATCATCCCCCTAATAAATGTAATCCCGGACCCAGTCACACACATAATCCCACTCATACATGTAATCTCAGTCACCTGCACACATATAATCCCCCTAATACATGTAATACTGGCCCCAGTCACACATATATAATCCCACTCATACGTGTAATCTCAGTCACCTGCACACATATAATCCCCCTAATACATGTAATACTGGCTCCAGTCACACATATATAATCCCACTCATACGTTTAATCTCAGTCACCTGCACACGTATAATCCCCCTAATACATGTAATACTGGCCCCAGTCACACATATATAATCCCACTCATACGTGTAATCTCAGTCACCTGCACACACATATAATCCGCTAATACATATAATCCCGGACCCAGTCACACATATAATATAATATAATGCCATTTGAGTGGTTTGACATTCCAAAAAATGAAGCATGATGGAATGTGGAAGCCATAAAAATGTTTGCATTTATGGCCAGTATACCCAGAGCCCAGTTAAAAAGCTTTGTGCTTACTGCACTAGAGGACTAATCCAGTGCTCCATTTATTGGCCCCTTTAGTGCCACACTGTTGCATATGCATTGTGCTTTGTTTGTTGACAAGTTTGCATAGGATTAAGCATTAATATCTCTGCTGTGTAGATAGCACTGCTGCTGCTGCACTTGAATTGGTGACCCAACCCCCCCCCCCCCTTCCCATTTAAAATGAAGGACCAATTGAAATGGTACAGGTTTAAACTGTACTGCTAAATATATTTGTCTGAAAATTTTGTTGTAAGGGGCCCCGTGATTTCTGATGGCGGCCCTGGAGCCATCAACACCTACCCTTGAGAATTATAATTAGATGCTTATGGCCAATTCTAGACTTCCCTGTACTGGTGGTTGAGTTGTAGATGGCAGTTTCCTATATTCTGTATAAAGTTATTTTATGTTAGATGTAGGTGTTCATGTGACTGCATTTACTGCCTGGAAGGGAGGGGTAAGTAGACGTCTATGAAGGGTTAATAAAATGCATTGCAGTAAATGTTATGCTTCCCAGTAGCTGAAAGAACATATGATCTCACCAGACAAGGTTTATGATATGAACCTCAATTAATAACTTTCCTTCTCCCAGAACCCATTGCTGTTCTCACCCTACTGCCCTGCTATTTCTAACACCCCCCACCTCTTTTTAATAAGATCTTTAATGGCAGATCAAATCCTTAACCGAGTGCTTGTGTTTGTGGCCATAGTAAAACATGACCCTCTATGACCTGCCTGTGTTGTCTACAAGCTTTACTTGTATTAATATTATAGACAATAGTTTTTGTTAACTATCCTTGGCTTTGATTATGTCAAAGTTTAATTGAGGAAAGTAGAGTGGGCCCAGCATTAGGGCGTTTGAGTGCAAGGTTTTGGGTTCAGGGGCAAATGAGAGCATCAGTAACAGCTGCACAGCTATTCTAAACATTGGGCTGGGTTTCCAGCATCTGCTCCCTTTGCATAATAAATAAATAAATAAAGTTCATTTTCAATGGCAAAACAACATCAACCCACACTTTTTTATTATCATTTCAAGTGTAGCTGGTGATTACTGACATTCTTCTTATACAATGTATTATACAATATTTCCGTTCTGTTTTTCCCTTGTTAGCCCAAGACCGGACCAATGGGGGTGGCCCAGGGAGCCGCCTGAGGGAAAATTTCTGCCCTGGCTGTTGATGATGTGACATTTCTGGAGCTTTAAAATTTGGCAGTGAGATTGGGAACTATTTTTGTGCGGCAGAAGGGGTACAGTCCAGCTCCAAAAAGTAAGAAGACGTTATTCTTGATTATAGACTAATACTCATGAAAGCCAAGTGGTAGTGTGGGTATCCCCATGTAATACTTCATAGTCACTTTGCATAAGAAGACAAAGCAGGTTGTATGAGTTATGGTATAAACTTATCAGCTAAATCACAGACTAAAAGGTGTTTATGCAGATTATTTTTGAATTCCAGCATTAATAGACTGGATTGTACATCTAAAATATTAAGATTGAAGCACATACCAGCTAAGCAGAGTTCTTATAGGTGTAAAATAGTCATCAATAGTGTCTTTGGGATGGGTTAAACAGCCCCCTTTCAGTTCTTGGTATGTAAAGCTTGCCATACATTGAAAGACCTTGCCAAATGAGCAGATCTTTATCCAATATACCCAACCTGAGTTGGCCAATATTGAGCCAATCCAGCTGTTTGGCCCTAGGGCCAAACAATCAGATCATCATTAGTGGTGTTACACGCAGCTCATTGTGGGGAAAAATGCAAGTTGCCCACTGTGCTTGTGGACTTAAATGATTCCTCGTATCTTTAGTATTATCTCTCTGACACTGCTATACAGTGTATTTTAGCAGGGAAGATATGAGTACTGCGTATCTAGTGTAACTGATATGGCTCCTGGGCAGTAAAATACACAGTAAAAATGACACTAGGTGTGAGATATATACTGAGTCTTGTGCAAAGCAGATGGCTGCCGATGAACTGTAAAAGTGAGATACAGGCACGGAGATATAAACTGTATCTACTGTTAAACAGATGGCTGGACAAGTACAGCAACCGCGAGACACGGGCAGCCACTATATCCTAGCAGGGGGGACATAATTTTTGCAATACTAACGCTTGCTTTTGCAGGTAACTTGGTTTTGTAGCCTTTATTATTGAGTATTAGCTTAATCTGGCTAACCCAAATATATTTTTTATCTAGTATAGAACCTGTAACATGCATTTTAATGCAACAGTGTGACATAGGCAGTGCCATATTTACCATGGCTAGTGTGGGACACATATCATGGCCTTTAATATAACAGCAAGATGCAGGCAGTGCCATATATACTGCATCTAGTATAACCTTGGAGTTAACTTTTATTATAATGTAGAGAGTAATTGGTCTTCATTTTTTATTATTTGTATTTTTTTAATCATTTTACTTTTTGTTCAGCATCTCTTCAGTTTGGAGTTTCAGCAGCTTTCTGGTTGCTAGGGTCCAAATTACCTTAGCAACCAAGGAGTGGTTTGAATTAGAGGTTGGTATGTGAATAGGAGAGGACCTGAATAGAAAAAGTTCTGAAAAGTAACGATAAGAATAAAACTGTAGCCTCACTAAGCAATAGTTTTTTTGGCTGCTGGGGTCAGTGACCCCATTTGAACGCTGCATAGAGTTAGAAAAAGAAGGCAAACCGTTCAAGATCTATAAAAAAATAAATCATGAAGACCATTTGAAGAGTTTTTTAGAACTGACCTTTCTATAACATAATTAAATTTTACTTAAAGGTGAACCACCCCTTTAAATGGTGCCATATATACTTTATCTAGTATGGAACAGATAGCATGGCCTTTAATACTGCCATATATACTGTATCTAGTATGGAACAGACAGCATGGCCTTTAATAGTGCCATATATACTGTATCTAGTATGGAACAGATAGCATGGCCTTTAATAGTGCCATATATACTGTATCTAGTATGGAACATACAGCATTGCCTTTAATAGTGCCATATATACTGTATCTAGTACGGAACAGACAGCATTGTCTTTAATAGTGCCATACAGGCCCGGAACTAGGGGTAGGCAGAAAAGGCAGCTGCCTAGGGCGCAACGATTGGGGGGCGCCAGGCAGGAGCCTCTCCTGCCTACCCCTAGTGTTACTTTGTCATTGCCTCCGCCGCTTGTCATTAGCGGTGGAGGCAATGACCGATCGAATCGCGCCGCCCCCCCTGCACTTCCTCCTGTGCTTTGGCACGCATGCACTGTTCGGGGGGGCAGGGAGGTGGGCAGGGTTTGCCGACCGGGTTGCCTAGGGCGCCTGGTCGGTTTTGCCCGCCCCTGGTGCCATATATACTGTATCTAGTATGGATCATACAGCATTACCCCTAATGTAAGAGTGTGATTTGGGCAGTGTTCTATATTTACACTGTATCTAGTATAAAACAAATAGCAAGCTTTGTATTGTAACAGTGTGGCACAGTAAGTGTTACACACTTGCCATATACTGTGCATGCCAGATGGAACCCATATGCTGTATTTATGCTCCCTCTATAGGTTGCCATGGAAAGCATACCTTTTGTAAATCCAACCCATGTAAAAACGGAGGCACCTGCTCTGTGACATGAGGCTCCTTCAACTGCGACTGGGATTTGGGGGCAAAAGACTGCTGGATAGGTTAGTAGACACCTACCCCCCAAATTGATGCTTCTTGGTAAAGCTATATTTTGTATCACTTGTATTCCTGTTCATTTAACTGTTATCTTTTAAGTACAGTTACTTAAGTACAGGTACTTCATTCCATAGCATACAGATGGGCCTGGAACGGAGATGTGTGTATACATGAGTGCAATCAGCCTGTGTTATCAACCCAATATCAATTCACATCATGTATTAATCCTTAATTCTCAGGCAAGCAGATGGCATGCAGTTATTTGGTTCCTAGCCAGGCTCTTTGCAGGAAGAAGAAGAATTTTATATAAATATAAGTCATGTCTTACAGCACTTTTTGTAGTACGGGTATTTCCGTAATGAAATTTCATTTTGCCTTACCCAGCATTTCTTTTCTTCACTCCCAGCACTGCAATATACAAACCATTTCAATGGGAGCAGCCTCCTGTCCTGTGATTTTAAGAACGATTTGAAAATCTCCGTTCCTTTTTTTTCTGGGTTTTGTGGGCGTTTAGATCACGCAGGGCAGACGGGGTGTTGCTGCAGGCGCACGCAGGGCAATACACCACTATACTGTGCCAGGTAACTATAATTGTTGGATATCTCCCTTGGCCCAATTACTTTGCTTTTCTGGCTTTTGTCCCTCCTGATTTGCTGCGTGTGTCCTGTCAACTTGACTCAGTCAAGCAGCCCATAGCGGAGAAATCATGGTTTTTACTGTTACATTCTAATATTATAGCAATTTTATATTAGAATAAGGAGGACTGAACCATTTGTGGATAATTAAGGGCACAGATTCAAAAGTGCTTGGCTTTGTCATGGTGTGCATTGTAGTGCTTTCCCAGGGACACATAAAGAATTGCTACCATTTAGCAATATGGCTCTGTTCTCACTGGGATGAAGACCAACACTGCATGTATGTATGTATGTATGTATTACTTTATTTATAAAGCACTGCAAGGATACACAGTGCTATACAATATTACATAGTATACACACAGTGTATTATACTCAATACAATTAATGTGTATAAATACACAGGGATTAAGTGCCATGTAGTAAGAGAGACAGTAGGAAGGAGGTCCCTGCCCCGTAGAGCCTACAGTCTAAATTACCATTATTCCTGCATGCAGGAATAGTTGCATTAAGAACTTTATTTTTCTGTGTATAGATACAGAGTGACGGCTAAATAAGATGCAACCAATTTCTGGGTGGTTGACCCTCTGGAATACACCACAAGCAATTATAGCTTCCATAGGTACTTACCCAGAGATTTTAACAAATTACTATATACATATATAGTATACTAGCTCTACAGTTTGGTATTTCAGCAGCTATATAGGAGCTATGGTCTTGTTTACCTTTGCAACCAGGCAGTGGTTTGAACAAGAGACGGGAATATGAAAAGAGAATGGCCTAAATAGATAGATAGTAATAAAAAGTAACATTGCCAATCAAATTGTAGCCATGTCGACCAATATTTTTTTGGCTAGTGGGGTCAGTGACCCCCATTTCAAAGCTGAAAGAGTCAGAAGAGGAAGGCAAATAATTCAAAAACTATAGAAAATAAAAAAATGAAGACTGACTGAAACATTGCTAAGAACAGGCCATTCTATAACATACTAAAAGTTAACCTGAAGGTGAACCACTCCTTCATTAGCCACATACGTAATGCCTGTGATGGATCAACCTTGGCAGAAAAAGGCAGAAAATGTCATTATTTATTTCAGGGCCCAAAATAAATAATGAAATCCAATTGAAAAGCTACTAGGAATAAGGCATGAAGGAATAAGGAATAAACCACTTCTTTAAAGCTTATGAAGCTGGGTTGTGCTCTTTATTCATCACCATTTTGACTTTCCTAATGGGTGCTTTGTCCTAAATCTCCCTGCTTGTCTCTGGCCTGATTTTGTTCTCTAGCCACAAAAAAGCACTGGCACTCAAAGCTGCAAAAATGGGACAAGCCCTATAAAAATCTTTAATGCGGAGGTGCAACGTTTCGGGGCACAACAACCCCTTGTGCCCCGAAACGTTGCACCTCCGCATTAAAGATTTTTATAGGGCTTGTCCCATTTTTGCAGCTTTGAGTGCCAGTGCTTTTTTGTGGCTATTGGAATTTGGGAGGGTGCCGATCCCTCCAAGCAGTGTGCACCGAGCGGTAATTTTTTGGAGAGCTAAGGGTGTGCGGGTAGGATCTCCTGTTCTTCTGATTTTGTTCTCTGTCAGCCGGGGCTCCAGCCATACCTCCACCCTTCTCTTGGATCAAATGTGAGCGAATGATGGGAAGTAGCACGACCTTCAAATGGAGCTACGCGATGTGCACAGTGGGTGTGAAAAGCGTTATGTTAAAAGCATCAACCAGGACTATGGGATCTATCAGGTACCCTCTTTGCAACTACTTTATATAGTCATATAGTAACATGAAGTGTAGTTTTTCACCAAGAAAAATATTCCCTTATGATAATGTTTTTGTTTTGCATGGGTACGCATAGGTATTTCCCAACTCTTGGCTACAGATAGAATCTGTTCCTTATAATAAACCAATCAACTCCTATCCATCTGTTCAGCCCTTGGGCAGATCATTCAAATACTGTAGAACTGGGATCCACAAAATGTTTTACTTGTGAGCCACACACAGATGTAAAAAGTGTTGGTGAGCCACACAAGCATGATATTTGGGGATGTCAAATAAGGGCTGTGATTGGCTATTTGGTAACCCCATGAGGACTGCTGGCCTGCAGGAGGCTGTGCTTTGAGTAAAACTGTGTCTCTTTTCTTGTAAAAATGTGCTCCCACTATGAGGCCACTGGGAGCAACATCAAACGGGTGGTGAACCACATGTTGTTCCCGAGCCAATGTTTGGGGATCACTGCTGGAGAAGGTCACCATTGTACAAAGCCGGCAATTTCTAATATCCTTCTATATGAAAGTAGAGGTTATATTATCCTTCCCAGGGTCTTGAGATAGGCTTACTGGCTGATACATTAGATAGCTTCAAGAAGAGGTTGGATGGCTTTTTAGCAAGTGAGGGAATACAGGGTTATGGCAGGTAGCTCTTAGTACAAAGTGATCCAAGGACTGGTCCAATTGCCATATTGTAGTCAAGAAGGAATTCCTCCCCTCCCTTAGGCAAATTCAAGAGATATTAGAGGCTTTGGATCAACTAACAGTTAGGCAGGTTTCATATAGAAATAAAACTTTAAACTTGATGGACAGTTTTCATTTTTCAACCTTACTTATTATGTTACATGTTAAAACTCTTTCTAGCAGTGTGGAAAATATGTCCTTTTCTTCTTTCTCCAGCATTTAGGCCTAGTGGGGCCCCTACAGATGCTGGGTCCTGTTGCCATTGCACCTTGTATTTTTCCACCTCTGCTTTGTATAGTGCTGTGTAATATATAATAACTTGAAATTAGATCTGCATAAAATGTATAACCTACGAAAATTAAAATGGCTATCATACATCCGACTTTCATCCTACAATCTCTTTCATTTTAAGATTTCCCTTTGATTGGTTTTCCTGTAGAATTCCGCGGCATGGTCGCAATTATACAAATAAAACTGTATGCGTATGCGGTTACCATGCTGCTTTTAGGATAGTTAGCGATGATTGATCTGTTTCATGACTTGTACTTAGTAGTTTGATGTTCTTCATGAAATGACGAGATGAGTGCAGTAACTCGATCAACTTAAACAGCGCTTTTGTACTGAGTGATAAAGCGTCTCTGCCTGCCTGCAGGATACTATGGAGAGAACTGCGTCAATGTTTGCCAGCTAAACCCTTGTGAGAACAGAGGCGTTTGTCGGCACCAGGCCAGTGCCCCTATGGGCTACACTTGTGAGTGCAGCAAGAATCACATTGGCCGGTACTGCGAGCACAGGTGGGATAAACTGAGGTACTGGTATGGGAAATTGAGTTTTGTGGGCACAGTAATGCTGGGATTCTGGGAAACACTGCATTGTGGAAAAAACATGGCAGATTGCCTCATCTTTTTGCACTTAGTACATATATAGCAAGGTGCCTTGGGTGCAAAGTACTTCATGTACATATGCACTAGTACCCAAAGGCACGTGCACATATACTTCTGCCCAGGAGAGAAATGGCAGGGCTCGAATCTTTGACTGAATAGGCAAATGCTTGTTGGCTATGAAAAGTGACATAGCAACCCTGTATGATGAATGTAACTTATAGAAGCATTGTTATTGCAGGTTATTAGTTCTGCACACTTTTTTTTAGATCTTTAATAAATGCCCCCATTGCCCAGAGCCCATATGTGCAGTGAAATCTCTCCAGGTTTGTAGTGTAAATTGGATCCAAGTGTTCTGCTATGTACAGTGACTATGTGTAGGTGACTTAATAAACTATGCTTGAAGATATGTAGCTTTGTTATACAAGTTGATATATATATCTTTCATAGGCTGGACCAGCAATGTCCCTCCTAGTGTCTCTTATTGAAGCTACTGCTTTTGCCCAAGGCATAACATCTCTAATTCTGGCCTTTTGTGTTGACTCCTTTTATTTGACACCTGCAGGAGTTTCATTACCGCCCCAAAGGCAGTGAGACGTGTTTGCCTTGTGATTGTTATCCTATTGGCTCCTCATCAAGGGCATGTGATCAGGAAACTGGCCAATGCTATTGCAGACCTGGCCTGATTGGACGTGAGTGTAACAACTGTGATAGCCCCTTTGCTCTCACAGCAAGGCATGAGCATGGGTTCCGTATTGTGCTGTACAAAAACTGGGTTGTGGAATAAGCCCCACATAGGAAGAGTAAAAGTCATGATCAAAGAAAAGCAGAGAATAAAAATAATAATAATAATAATAAGGGGAGAGCAGGAAGCATAAGAACTGTGGGTAGCAAACAGCAAAGGAAAGTATGAAATAGCATATTAGGAGAATAGGGGCAGGGGTTGTAGATGACCATAACAGAAAGTGATATAAGTAGGGAATCTGGCACCTGCCAATGTCCCTGCATGTAGGAACTGGGAATGGGAATGCATCACCGTCAGACAGAGCTTGTAAAAAAGATGGGGAGAGCAAAAGGCAAAGATAGGGAAGCGCTATAAACAAGAAGGGCTATGGGGGCAGCAGAATAGCAGATATTTGAAATGAACTTTATGCATATTTTCTTAATTCTGTATTTATAGTTTTTTTTTTTTAAAAAAAGGAACACTCTGCAGGTATAGTGGTAGCAGTGCTGCATACAGGATCAGAATGGTGTAGCTGTACTGTGTACTGATCCATATGGTCCGTGATGTAATGGTGCCTTCTCTGTATTCTTCCCTCTCACAGTGATTTATGATGGTTGCCCCAAAACATCAACAGCAGGAGTCTGGTGGCCCAGGACCAAGTTTGGCGTTCCTGCTGCAGTGCCGTGCCCACTCCCTTGCTGGCTCAAAGAGAAGGTTAAGCATGTGTGGGTGCTCATGTGTATGAGCTAAGGCAGGTTGGTATCATGTTTAAGTTCTAGAGTAGCAAGAATTAAAGAAGACCTGCTTGCTGCACCATGCACTGGCAAACATTGGGCATCTCCTGATAGCATTTTCAGACCTCCCGAAAACATGGCAGAAAGATGACAGTTGGGTTTTACTGCCTAACGTGTGTAGCCAACTTGAGTTGTTTCCTTTGTTCAAAACACCTATTCAAAGGCAACTGCTCTGGCCTGGACCTGTGTAACTTCATGTCCATAATCCCCCAGAAAAGGAGACCATGGAGCTGCCACATTATATACATATAATATATAATATATATATTTTGCAAAATAGAAGGAGCCACCTCTTGATTATGTTAGTGAAAATATTTTCCCATGGCTGAATGGCTGCCTCTTGTTATAAGCCCACCTGTTTATCATAAGGGGGGACACAGTGCAGTGGCTCCTATAAGGTGTAATACTAGAATAAGCCATACATATTAAGTACCCCACTAGATCTGACAGGGGAATGCAAATGAGAAATGAAATACATTTTCCACATCCACATAAACTCTCCTGCCTGGACTATTGTTATTGTTACTTTTTATTCCTTTTCTTTCAACTGAGGCCCTATTCTATTCATATTCCTGCCTCTCTTTCAAACCACTTCTTAGTTGCTAGGTTAAATTGGATTCTAGCAAATTGAAATTCCAAACTGGAGAGCTACTGAACAAAAACCCAAATCAATCAGAAATGGCAAATAATAAAAAATTGAGACCCATTGCAAATTGTCTCAACCTAGCACTCACTACACTATACTAAAAGTAATTTAAAGGTGAACAGCCCCTTGAAATATGGCTGCCCTCCGGCTGGGCACACTCTACAACCAGTACTAGACCCAGGTCTGTATTTGTAGAATGGCCACCCTATAAATGCACAGCCCCACTCATATACAAGGTTCTGATCAGTAAATCTGCTGCTTGCTTAGAGCGCTTTCTATGCTTTGTTCTTTATTGTACTATGTCCTAATTCTTTTGCTCTTTTTCCTCCCACCAAACACTGACCAGGTCTGAGGGGTAAAGGTGAGGATTCTGTGCCCAACTTCCTTGCCCCAAACCTCTCTGCACTTTATGGCTTGAATTCTTTCCTGGATTGAACCATTGCCCTTGTAAACCTTTGCTATCAGTACCTGTCCAACCCCTCCTGCAAGCAGGCTTATTATAATACCTTACTGGCAAGTGCACTATAACAAGGATATCCTGCTTGGCACCCTTAAACTATAACTCCCAGCTTTATCAGACAGTCTCCAGGGACTGTAGAGTCACAGTCTTGATGTGCCTGTGTTCTGAGAGGCTGCTTGGGCTGTGCCAGAAGTGATACAACTGTGTGCTTAACTTTTGCTTCCTGTAACTGTGCCCCCTGTTTGGCAGCCATGATGATTACATAGGGATATGGTTTCCGCTAATCATGTTCTGCGATTTTAGGGACTGCCATCTGACACTGCTATGATTTCAAGGGTTGGCTGGAGCCAGATCTGTTCAACTGCACTTATTCGGCCTTTGTGGAGCTCTCTTCTATGGTAAGGCATGATAGACGTAGCATATTATTTTCATTATCTTGGATGGGGAGAAAGTAGAATTCACAAAACTGGGGTAGTTAATGGTCTGGAGTAGTGACGCTTTGTAACCAGCAATCAGCTCTCATAGGACAATTGCATTAATGGAGGAAAAAGAAAAGTTGTAGCTTGTTAGAATACTTGACTAATAGGGGCTGCACCCAGTTTTTAACATGTGACAATAACTTGGTTGTTTTCCCAGCTGGACGGCCTGGAGAGAAATGAGACTGAACACAATAGAAGCCAAGAAGCTCGCCTTGCGTCTGCGTTCAGTGACAGACCAGATGTATCAGTACATCCACGAAGGGTTCAGGTTAACCGCCACACAGGATGCACAATTTACTGAGGTACAAATGGCCACAATGTTATTATCCAGCTCATAGCTTATGGCTCCTTTGTACAGAACCCCATACAGAAACTTTGTATAAAAAGAAACTACATTTTCTTTTGTGAAAACAGTATATGTATGTATGTATGTATATCTTTATTTATAAAGCGCTACTTATGTATGCAGCGCTGTACAGTAGAATACATTAATACAAATAGGGTGCTAATAAGATAATAATAGATAAATACAAAGTATAACAATAAATACAGATAAATACAAGGTACAGCTGCAATAAGTTAAGAGTCAAAGACACAAGAGGAAGTAGGTCCCTGCCCCGTAGAGCTTACAATCTATATGGGAGGGTAACTAACAGACACAAATAGGCAAATATAAGTGCTGTAGGTCACAGTGGGTGACGCTACAATATAAGTGCCAGTTCCCAGATCAGGTGCTGGGCGAGTGCTCCAAAAGGTAGTCTTTAACCTTAGTTCTAAACAGACTGGGGGAGGATTCTCTCCGGAGGAAATCAGGGAGGGCATTCCAAATGTAAGGGGCAGCAAGGCAGAAAGGTTTAAGGCGGGAAACCGCAGTAGTAGTGGGGGGCGCAACCAAGCGATTGCTCTGCGAGGAACGAAGGAGTCGACCAGGAACGTACAGAGACACAAGGAAAGAGATGTAGTGAGGAGCAGAGGAATGGAGGGCTTTGAAGGTTAGGAGAAGAAGTTTGTAAGATATTCTTTGTTTAATAGGAAGCCACGATAAGGCATTTAGCAGGGGAAGGGCCTGAACTCTCCTGGATGAGAGGAGGAGAATTCTGGCAGCAGTATTTAATAAAGACTGTAGGGGGGAAAGATGGGAGTTAGGGAGGCCGGTTAGTAGCAGGTTACAGTAGTCCAGTCGTGACAGGATGAGAGCATGCATGAGCAGCTCAGCTGTTGCAGTACAAAGAAAGGGACAACTTTTGGCAATATTGCGTAACAAAAAGTGACAGGTTTTGACAGTGGTGTTAATGTGGTTAGAAAAGGAGAGACTGGAGTCAAAGATCACCCCCAAACAACGCGCCGAATCGACGGGGTTGATGAGGGTGCCATCGATAGAGATAGAAAAGGGGGGGGGGGTAGGACCAGGCTTAGGCGGAAAGATCATAAGTTCAGTTTTTGTTAGGTTGAGTTTGAGTATATATGAGAAAGCAGAGTCAGTGACTTTGATCCAAGGTTTTTAAAGGGGTGATTTACCTTTAATTTAACTTTTAGTATGTTATAGAATAAACAGTTCTAAGCAACTTTTCAGCTGGTCTTCATTATTTATATCTGATCTGTTTTTCAATTATTTGCCTTCTTCTTCAAACTCTTTGCAGCTTTCAAATGGGGGTCTCTGACCCCGGCAGCCAAAAAAACTATTACTCTGTGAGGCTACAGTTTTATTGTTATTGTTACTTTGTTAGTTTAAAGGTGAAAAAGTCCTTTAAGCTAGAACTGTGATAGATAAACCAAAAGAAACTACTTTTTAAATGTAATGTTCTTGGTAATGAGCCAAGACAATCCACCGTAGTCAGACGTATTGCAGTGTATTGCCCAAAATAGTCTTAATTCTCTATATTCCTCTATTAATAAATAGTAACTGTACCATGTCCATTGAGAAAGACTTGTGCCCTCAGTAAGTTCAGTATGTGAGTCCCTAGAGGCCTGTATGTGTGCTGCTAATACAAACAAGGTCCCTTCCTCAGAAGCCGCTGAAGACTGGAAGTTTCATTTTGACTCTGGGCAGCCGGGAGCACCGGGAGGCTCTGCTGCACAATGAACATGGCAGTGCTGGGCTTATGAACCTGCTGTGGGAATACAGCAGCACTCTGGCCAAGAACATGAAGCTCACCTACCTTAATCCGGTGGGCCTGGTGACCCCAAACATCAGTAAATAGTTGCCACATACATTTCTCTTTATCTAGAAATATACTTATTCATTAAATACATTAAAAGCTTCCTATTGCCATCATATCATGAGCTGTTATTATACTTATTAAAAAGCTAAAATTATTCTTTTCTTCTGACAGTGCTTAATATTGAGAGAGTGGAAAATCAAAACTCTGCCAGGAGACAGTTCCCCAGATACCACAGTCACCTTGTTCGGGGCCAAACTTTCTGGGATCACCTTACTCATGTGGTGCTGTCAGAGTCAGTCCTTGTGCCACCCAAGCCAAAAGGTAACATTTGTAAAGCTGTAATAAATTCGTTTTATCTTAATTTTATCTAATTCTGTTGTTGCTTGCATGGTTAGGCTCAGTTCCTGGTCATCATGTGACTCCCTGTTAGAAATGAACCTTGGTAATTATAGGGGAAAGCTGCATTGCCCAGTGATAGGGCTTATTTACAAATTGGAATGCAAAATTGTGCCCTTCGGGGTGATAAATTGAGCTTGTACCTTTTTTATTTTATATAGGAAACTCTGTCATACCATTTTATCAAATAATTTTATTTGCCTTAAAAGCACAACCTACCACAGTGCCAACACCAACCGCCGCTGACATGAAGGTACTTATTTAATAGTGACAGTATGTGTTTTTGGTATAACAGACCTGCTGAGATATATGGGTTTATTTAGCCATAGATTTTCAATAGGGGGCCACACATGCTTTTAAGACCCCAGGTTCATTGTTATTTGACTGTTAATGGAATTATTTTGTTGATTGCTTAATTGACAGATCAAAATCTGTATTATTTATGTATGCAGTGCTGCTGGGATTTTCTGACTCAGTGACTTACACCCGTAGAGCTAAGCATAGAGATACCAGATGACTATAGATGGAGCCTTTCTTTCCAACATATAGTGCCAGGCCATGGTCTACTGATGCCGGAGGCCCAGTGCGCAGCATTCCCATGCCCCCCTTACCGTGCAGAATTGGGATTGCAAAACCTGTCCTACACCCTGCTTCTATACCCTCCGATAGTTATGTCACTATAATTAGGTTTCTGATTATATTGATGTGACATCCCACTCTGTGAGAGGACAGTCCTGGACTGACCTAGGCAGGCTTGGACTGGAAAACTGCCAGGATAGGATAGGGGAGAAGTTACAGGCAATACAATGGGTACCTGCTGAAGACATGAGCATTCTCTACCAAACATGGAAGCATTTGACAAATCCTAAGAAGATTTCCTATTCTATTTCATTGCTTGGTTAATGCAAAATCCGCATCTTCTCATCTACCCAATGAATATCATCTGCATTACATTTCCTTTGAGGGGGCACCTGATAACCCAGGCATACAGCCTTCATGCCATGAATGGGAATGGTGGAGGATGCCAAGAGTGACCATTATAAACACTGTCTTCAGCCTGTTAGGCCAGTGTGAGAATGCTTGGTAGAGCAACCAATACGCACAGGAGGAGGGCACCTGTGACTCGCAGGCACTGAACCTTTCAGTGTTTCTTCATTGCTAATTTGATCCATTCTCTCACTCTCTAACCTACTATATATTACCCCTGCAAAATGACACAATACCCAGAATAAAGACACATACACACAGTGGCTTGATGGTAAATCTGCGAAAGTGCAGTTTTATTAATAATAATTAGAAACTTATAGATTGTATAGAAAATATGATTAATAATTATTAAAATTAATAGATTGGGCTGTCTATGAAGATTCTCATTCATCCAGGTCATGATATACAGTATCGAGTAGAATTAAGTCTAAAACAACTGGACTTTTCTGAGTTTTTCTTGAAAACGTTTCACCACTCATCCGAGTGGCTTCTTCAGTTCAAATGACAGGTAGGGAATTCCCCGGTATTTAAACTCTTGATGGTAGTAGAGTCACAGACATCCAATCACAATGGTTCCATTGAACTTGTTCAGTTAGGTGTTAGCTGAAACTGACAGGTGTAAGAAGGTATGATCCAATCACAATGGTACCAAGATTCTCATTGATGAAGGTGTTAATCCTTCAAAGTACATGACTGGAAGTGTGAACTGTTGTGAAACTGCCGGGGTAAGGATGTCAACGCGCCATTGTATGTTGGTGACAAGCGGTGTCTCAGGCCCCCTCCTCTGTTCAGGGATGGTTTTTCCAGGTTGGCATAAATGGCCTCTTTCACACCTCTTTCAAACCATCTGTCCTCTCGGTCCAAAATATGCACGTTACTGTCCTCAAAAGAGTGACCTTTTTCCTTGAGGTGTAGATAGACCGCTGAGTCTTGTCCTGAGGAGTTTGCCCGCCTATGTTGGGCCATTCTCTTACAGAGAGGTTGTTTTGTCTCCCCAATGTATAAGTCTGAGCACTCTTCACTACACTGGACAGCATAGACCACATTACTTTTCATGTGCTTGGGTGTTGGGTCTTTCGGGTGCACCAGCTTCTGTCTCAGGGTGTTGCTGGGTTTGAAAAACACAGGAATGCGATGTTTGTTGAAAATTCTCCTAAGTTTTTCTGATGTTCCAGCAACATATGGAATGACTATGTTGTTTCGCCTGCTGTGTTCCTCCCTTCTGTTTGTAGGTCTGGTCTTTCTGTTGGTCTTTGATTTGGTTTTGATGAAGGCCCAGTCTGGGTACCCACAAGTTTTCAGAGCTCCTTTTAGATGTTTATATTCTTTCTCCTTGGCCTCTGCATTGGATGCCACAGTTTCAGCCCGATGATGTAGAGTCCTAATTACACCCAGTTTATGTTCCAAAGGGTGGTGGGAATCAAACAGCAAGTACTGGTCTGTGTGGGTGGGTTTCCTGTATACTTCAATATCCAGGTCCCTCCCCTCTTTGATAACTATAGCACAGTCCAAAAAAGCCAGTTTGCTGTCTTTCACATCTTCCCTTGTGAACGTGATGTTTTTGTCCACCGAGTTTATGTGTTTGGTGAAGGCTGGAACCTCGCGTTCTTTAATTTTGACCCAGGTGTCATCCACATATCTGAACCAATGACTTGGTGTTGTTCCCTTGGCAGAGGCCAAGGAGAAAGAATATAAACATCTAAAAGGAGCTCTGAAAACTTGTGGGTACCCAGACTGGGCCTTCATCAAAACCAAATCAAAGACCAACAGAAAGACCAGACCTACAAACAGAAGGGAGGAACACAGCAGGCGAAACAACATAGTCATTCCATATGTTGCTGGAACATCAGAAAAACGTAGGAGAATTTTCAACAAACATCGCATTCCTGTGTTTTTCAAACCCAGCAACACCCTGAGACAGAAGCTGGTGCACCCGAAAGACCCAACACCCAAGCACATGAAAAGTAATGTGGTCTATGCTGTCCAGTGTAGTGAAGAGTGCTCAGACTTATACATTGGGGAGACAAAACAACTTCTCTGTAAGAGAATGGCCCAACATAGGCGGGCAAACTCCTCAGGACAAGACTCAGCGGTCTATCTACACCTCAAGGAAAAAGGTCACTCTTTTGAGGACAGTAACGTGCATATTTTGGACCGAGAGGACAGATGGTTTGAAAGAGGTGTGAAAGAGGCCATTTATGCCAACCTGGAAAAACCATCCCTGAACAGAGGAGGGGGCCTGAGACACCGCTTGTCACCAACATACAATGGCGCGTTGACATCCTTACCCCGGCAGTTTCACAACAGTTCACACTTCCAGTCATGTACTTTGAAGGATTAACACCTTCATCAATGAGAATCTTGGTACCATTGTGATTGGATCATACCTTCTTACACCTGTCAGTTTCAGCTAACACCTAACTGAACAAGTTCAATGGAACCATTGTGATTGGATGTCTGTGACTCTACTACCATCAAGAGTTTAAATACCGGGGAATTCCCTACCAGTCATTTGAACTGAAGAAGCCACTCGGATGAGTGGTGAAACGTTTTCAAGAAAAACTCAGAAAAGTCCAGTTGTTTTAGACTTAATTCTACTCGATACTGTATATCATGACCTGGATGAATGAGAATAGATTGGGCTATTTTGATTCTGAGGAAGGCAAAAACCTCTGGAAGCTTGGGCCAATCTGCTTCATTAGAGGGAAAAATTCCTTCCTGACTCCTTAACGGCAATCGGATTTCTCCCAGGATCAAATGCGCCCTATTAAACCAAGGGTAGGGGAAACAGTAAGCAATATGGAAGCATACACACGAGCACCATTTAGCTGCAAGGTGAATCCTGCATTTCCTTCCAAGCAGCCTGCAGACCCCGGCTTCTGCAGTTTGATGGATGGAATGAAAAGAAATTCAGGACTGACCGAGTTTGCTTAAGGGTGCTTTTGTTTATGGTGCCATATTGGGTTGAAAGAGAAGGTAACGTGGGTGTAACAGGGGTGAGTGTAAGGGGGGGCGCTACTGGTGCTATTGTAGTGAAAGGAAAGGGAGGCAGTGGTGGTGAGGGAAAGGGATATGGCAGCATACACATGATTGCCATTAAGCTGCTGGGTTAAGGCTACATTCCCTCGCTGCAGACCCCGGCTTCTGCAGTTTGATGGATGGAGTGAATAGGAGAGTCTACCGTGTAGCTTAAGGGTGATCCTGTTTATGGTGCCATATTGGGATGAAAGAGGTGATAACTCATATATAATTAATCTATTATTAACTAATAACGGTGGAACTGGGGTAAATGTAACATATGTAATAACATAAAAATTGCAAAGCTGGTGAAACTATAAAGGGAGAGACTGCTGGTTGTATTACAGTGAAAAGAGAGGGAGGCAAAAAGAGTGATGTGACCGCATAACAAAAATGCTTTTAAGCTGCTAGGTGAATGCTGCATTCCCTTCCATTCCATTGAACCCAGGCAGCCTGCAGACCCCGGCTTCTGCAGTCTGATGGATGGAGTGAGAAGGAATGCAGGGTCTACCCTGCATGTGGCTTAAGAAGTGTTCCTGTTTATGGTGGCAGATTTTGGTTGAAACAGGAGGTACTGGTGGTGGAACTGCGGAAGGTGGCAGGTGAGACATCACTGGTGGAACTGCAGTGAGTGTAAGAGGAGACACTGCTGCAGAGGAAGGAAAAAGAGGCAGTTTTTAAAGAAACCAAGATATGGCAGCATGCACATGAGTGCCATTAAGCTGCTGCATTCCCTTCCATTCCATTGGACCCCAGGAAGCCTGCAGACCCCGGCTTCTGCAGTCTGATGGATGGAGTGAAAAGGAATGCAGGGTCTAACGAATGCTTGAGGGCGCTTCTGTGTATGATTCCATATCTGTTTGAAAGAAGAGGTCCTGCTGGTGGTGGCAGGGGGGGCATCGTTGGTAGGAATGCGGTGGTTGTCAGAGGAGGCACCGCTGGTGAAAGTGCATGGGAGCACTACTGGTGGTATTGCTGTGTAATTAGGGGAGCACGGATGGTGGAATTACAGCAGATGTAAGTTGAGGCACTGCTGGTTGAACAGAGTTGGATGAAAGGACTGGTGGAAATATGGTGGATAGAAGGAGATGCACTGATGGTTTTACCTGAACACCTGAAGCTTGAGGAAGGGTCATTGCTGATAGAACTGCATTTACTTAAACAGGTGATACCTGAATGGTGGTACTGCAGTATTTGGTACTTTGGAAACTGCTGATGGAGCTGTTGGTAGGTGCCATTTCTAAACGCTTCTGAGACCAGCCTACAAAAGCCAAACAATAAACTTAGAATTAAATCCACACATTTTTAAGTGATATTCCTGTAGATATTCTATAGCACTTAGGGGATGCACTCCTTATTGGTTACCTTGTTATGTTAACAAGTTTTTTTATTGTGCAGGATTTTTTTGTGATTATTTTTCATGCATCAGAGCAATCATCTCAGAGGTCACCTTAGTATTCCCATAGAATCCCCAATGTGCCTGATTCCCATAACCAGCTCTGATCAGTTCCCTTGCACCTTTAACGTGCTAGGCATTTTTTCTTCTGATTTGTGCTACTTGTCTTTTAACTCAGGCCCTTTCTTACCTATTATCCCATTAGGACCTAAAATGCTGAATAGTCGAAGTCCTGAAAGGCTTCTTCGATGTTATCTGCCATTTCAGCACAAGGTCCTTTGGGCAGCGTTAGATTGGCTGGCAGCTTGGTGTACTTCTCATCAAAGTAGCTGACATCCTCCGGTCCGTTGAGGCTGGGTACGAACGGGGCTGTTGCCTTCCCATCAATGATGTCATCCCAGGCTGTGTTCTGCAAACAGGTACCATAAAAATGCTTGTTATTTAAAGTTCTTCAGAAAATGGCACCTTACGGCCATTTTTAGAAGCTGAGGATATGAAAGACTGTACCTCTCAGATAGTACCCAGGGGTATTTCCCAGAAGATATTAAGAATTATTATGACAATAGAGACAGAGAACTTACATTAAAGAATGGATGATGAGCTACATCCTCTGCATCATCCTGGGTAGAACCCAGTCGCTCCTCTGGATTCTTCATCAAGAGCTACAAGAACAGAAAATGGCAGTTACATGTACAGAAGCATCGGGGAGACTCAAGAGTTAAATTATAAAGTGGTCGCTGAGCTAAAGAGCTGGTTGTAATAAACAGATAGCTCAGTGCTACTTACCTGTGATATAAAGCTCAGTGCTTGTGGTTCCAGGGACTCGGGATAGTGTGGCTCATCCTCCTCAATCCACTCATACATGTAGTCGATGTCCTTTCCGGTGAAGGGTCTCTGCATTGTATAATAAGAATGTATTAGGGGACCAGGATTATTAAAAAGAGAGAGTGCTTTATGAGGTTAGATAAATAACAGTAGATCTATTTATTTCTGTATTACCTCCCTCTATAACTGACCAGTAGCAATTTCTACTTACTGTTCCAAGGAGCATTTCATACACGATGACTCCAAGAGCCCACCAGTCGACAGCTCTTGTGTATTGCTCCTCCTTCACGAGCTCTGGTGCCATGTAAGCTGGAGTGCCAAGTATGGTGCCTGTTCTGTCTCCATATCCAATGCCTTAAAAAAAAGCCAAATTGTAAGTGATATTTATTGAGGCATTATTGCCAGTGTAAACCGTAAATTAGTCCACTTTGTGCTGGATAATTATACAAGGCCCTCTTACCTGTTTTGCCCATGCCAAAATCTGCGATTTTTAAATAGCCGGCTTGATCTATGAGTATATTTCCTGGCTTTAAATCTCTGCATTTAAACAAAATGGAAATATTATAATTACACATTAAAACTGCTGCCAGACAATTCTGCCTCTTGTTCTATTTCCTTCCCTTAACCTTCTAAATAGTGACTTTGAATCTGTAGCTGTCCTGCTGCTAAACTGCAACAGCTACAAAACTCCAGGTTGTACTTGCCACTAAGGGTAAAGACACACGGAGCTACTAGTAGCAGCTACTTTTTCATGGCTATTAAACGCTAAAAAAAAATTCTCTGCCATGGACAATAATAAGAATCGGTAAATGATCAGTATTGTCTATTTTAGTAGCTGCTTCAAGTAGCTGCTCCATGTGTCTTCACCCTAAAGGTACCTAGCTCTTTATAAACTCTTACCTGTGTATGACATCTTTGGTATGGATCGCAGACAGGCCTAGGGTAATACAGGCAGAGTAGAACCTGCAAGCATAAGGAAAGTACATTTGATCATTATATGCTGCCTTCATATAGGAAACTCACTATTTAGTGTAGCGTAACTGCCAGTTCTCTCATCCTCCCCTACTCTTCAGTCTCCTGTAACTCTGGGACTGTATGTATAAAAGCCCAAATAGTCACCTAATTTATACTTACGTAGCTTTCTCCAGATTGAAGTGCCCACAGCTCTCCAGGTGCGTTCTTAAAGTCCCTCCTGCAACAAACTCCATAATAAAAAACAGATGATATTTGCTTTTAAATGTGGCATATAAATCCACTAAAAACCTGTCCGGATTCACCAACTGCCCAATCTGCTTTTCGGCTAAGATGCTGAAAGATGAAAGAGAAAATATGTCCAATATAAGTAAAATATAATGGTAACAAAAGCAACTGAATGGAAGGAAGGCAAGTGAAGAGATAAGTGTATAAAATGAAAAAGACTGACAGACAGAAAGTGACTGCCAATTAACAGCTTAGGCCTATCAGATTATGCAATTATTCCCCATGCATTTACCGTTGTATGTCCTCTTCGTTGTCGATGTTGTCCTTCTTGAGCACCTTCAGGGCACAGATTATATTTGCCGGAAGGTACTCAACAAGTAGGACCTGGCACAAGAGAGTGAGTTTAGTGACACTGAATGTTCCCTTGTATATATTGCCAAATTCTAATTAGAGACTTAATGACTTACTTTGCCAAAGCTTCCTCTGCCTAGAACTTGAATGCGACGAAAATCTGTTGCATTAAAACTGCAGAACTGCAGCTCTCTGGAAAGGAAGAAACAGAAATTGTTTCTTATGCAACATAGTATATATATGTACACACTATTCATTTCCAGTATTGAGGTTTTGTCTTACTGAGTGCTTTGGGTCTCCTCTAATGGCTCCTCTGCCTGGCAATCCCTCTGAGTTGGACTATAATCACCAGGGTGAGGGCCCTGTGATGTTCCCGAGGAGTCTCCTTCATGCACTTGCACGTCGCTATTGGGATAAAGTAATTGTGGTAAAAGATCATTATAATGCAAATGTACAGTTAATAATAGAAAGCAAGCTAACCTGCGCCCTTGCCTATAAAGAGTGATCTTACCTGTCTTCCTCTTTCTCAGGCTGCTGTTGTTCCACATTGGCCTCTTCGTCATCCTCCTCATCTTCTGCAGGTAAGTCACTATAAGTATAATACAGGTTAATATCCATTCTTAATCCCTTGCTTAGTTATTGATTACCTGTAAACTATCCTATTTCCCTCAGCTGATTCATTCTCCATAATCCCCAATACTGTAGCACCCCCGCCATATCTCATAGAGGGCACAGTATTATAGGGGCCCTCTATAATATTGTGTATAATGGAATCTCCCAGCTAAATGCATGTTCATATTACCATTTTTCCTCTTCTGCATCTTCATTTTCCTCTGCAGGTACTTCACTTTAATTGGAAGAATAACACAGTTATTGTTAAGATTGTATTGCTCTTATTTGAAAGAATAGGGCAGGGATTTAATCTGGCCTCTGAGAAACTCCAATAAATCCTTACCTGTCAGGTGGAACTTGGGGCTGCTCTATCTCTGGCCCCGGTTCTTCAGCAGAATCATCAGGATGGTGCTGCAAACAAAAAAGGATCACAAGGATAAGATAAGGGGAAATGTTTGTGCTCTGCCCAAGACATAAATGTAATGTCAATGTCATGTACTCACTTGGGAAGAGTCACTGGCGGTGTCTGAAATGACTGGAACCTCAGGCCCAGTGACCTTCTCTGCTGGGAAAACTACATCGATGTCATTTGTAGTCTCAGTCGTCTCCAGTACAGCATCTGAAACTATGGAAAACAAGTATGATAGACATAAGGAGTTTCAAATACATGATATTCTTAAATCTGAGGATGTGAAGGAGGACAATTTGAAATGCCCATGGTTCTCTTCACATTGTACAATTGTACCTGGTTAAGGCTTAAGGGCTGTTTCTTGATTTTTATGACTTTTGATTTCAAATATACATGCAAATGCTTCTAAGTCAATGCAAAGTAATCTATAGTCATGCAGAGCTAAGTGTGATGCCCATGAAGTTGTAGTGGGTGTGCTGTTATGGTTCCACGCAGTTTCCACATATAATGAAAATAGGAAAGGAAAGAGGCCAGAGATAGTTGTAGCTCACCTCGAGTGTTCTCTGCTTCCTTCCGAGCTATCTCCTGAGTGAGCTTGAGGAGAGAGGAGTAAAGGGCTTTCACCTTTTCCTCACTGCTCTTCCTCAGCTCCTTCACCTGGGCTTTGGTCTTTCTGTTCTTGGTGGCCCGGTACAGCTTTTCCGCCCCTGCTGCTACGCGTGTCTCCTTTTGAATGGTGCTTACCAGCTGATGTTTCATAGCTAAAAGCTCAGAATAATCAAAACACTGATTGGTGTCCTCAGCCTATAGAGAATGGAAAAAATTAAGCGCTTGAAATCAGCTCAAACTTAAGTGAATGTTAAACTAATAAACATGTGAAGAACAGCAAAAAAATACAACAGCTATTTGACTAAATATTTATTATAAGCGGAGGAATTTCTCTTTGCAGTGACAGTTCCCCTTTATATCTGGCGGCAAGGCCTCACCCTCAGGCAGGAAACAATGGCTTTATATTTCCATCAGCCTTACCTCAGTGTTTTGCTGCTGGTGCAAGATGTTACACAGCTTGGCACCCATCTTGAATCTCCTGTATCAGGAAAGAAAGGTTGGTATTAGTCACTGCTTTATTGGAGATAAAAAAAAACTACAAGCTCAAGTGGTAACTAGAAAGGGAAGTTTGAGAACAAACTTCATGTTGGGTTGAAAAACATGAAATCACTGAATGAAATCTGATCTGTTGTTTGCTCGGCCCACTTTTTCTAACCTTGGACCACAGTTAAATAGTAAAAATCACTGTGCAAGATTTGGGTACCCTGTAGTGTATGAATGGCAGCAATTTAAATTTCCCCACTGAAAGTCAACGAAAGACATCTGATTGGCGGTTGGTGGCTCCGCCCATTTTTTTTCTAACCTGGAACTGCAGTTACCCAGTGATTAACTCTGCAAAGTTTAGGGACCCTAGGATTAATAATTAAAGAACGGCAGCACTTTAAATTTAAACCAATAAAAGTCAATAGGTAAATTGTGGTTGGTGGGTGTGCCCACTTTTTCTAACCTTGAGTCGAAGTCACCCAGTGACAAACAGTGGGCACCCTGGCATAAATAGTGTGAGAATGGCACCATTTTAAATTTAAACAAAAAAAAATTCAATATGTGAAGTCTGAGTGGCTGTTATTGTCTCCGCCCACTTTAAAAAAAAATTGGGGGGCACTAAGAAGATGAAAAAAAAGCAGAAGAATTAGCTGAAGTCGAAGACCAGTCTGTGGGGTTTTTCAACCCACCACAATGACATTATCAGACTTTAAACCAGGACTATTCATATCAGCCAATCATTTCTTACAACTTTCAATGCCAATGGTGGAAATGCATGTTTAAACATTATACAGTTACAGCAATTGCCAATACATGTTAGTGTATGAGCCCTTCAGTAAATTACCTTGGGGCAGTGCCGCTATTTCTAATGCTCAGTGATACTGCAGGGAACAGAAGCACTGCCAGCCATTGGGGTCATTTAGTTATGTCCAACTCAGTGCTCAATTAGGCACAGTTTCATTCTTTAGCTGCAGTGAAACTACAACTTGCACCATCGTCTGCCCCCAAATGCTCACACTTTTGGCACTATGGCTTGTATCGTTGCTAAGGATGCCAAAGTGGCAACAAGATGTTTTCTCAAAAATTGCTGGTTAAGAATATATTAACAAAAGTTAAAAAGCTGCTAATCATAGAACATTCTAGGTGAACTACACCTTTATGAATCACTGCCCTAATATAACTTTTTTCCAGCATATTTATTCTATAAATGTTTCTTTAATTTTAAAGGTGAAGTTCGTGCTTAAATTACATTTTATTCTCTGTGGTGGTTGTTGGAACACTTCTGTCTGTATGATATGAAAAGTAAAGTTTAAGCTTGATGAGAATTGTTTTGTTCTTTCTGCTTCCAGATTAGATCTGGTTAAACTGTCTATGGAAGATAAAGGCAAAGGATCACAGGTGCATGATGGGAAAGAGACAGCTTCCCACATTTGAATCCTGAGTGAGAAGGAGCCATGTGAGCGAGGGTTTGATGCTCGGGCCGTGCAGCACTGGATCTGCAGCAGAGGAGGAGTTCAGTGCAACACAGAGGAACACCCCTTGCACCTTGGTACCTCACTCATCAGAATGATGTCCCTTTCCATGGGATGTTGGGAATTGTAACTCAACAGATGAGCCCATTTTAATTTTTTTCTAATTTCAATTTACCTTTCCATATTGTAATTCTTCCCCCCTACATGGCCAATTGGTGTTAGTTGGTAAACCCCTGGAACTATAGCAGTGTTGCACTGTGCGCCCAAATCTTACTCCGGGGTCTCTAAGCCCCTAGCTTACAAATCTACAGGTAGGAATTATGAATAATAGCTGGCGCTAAAGAAATAATGAACAGCTTGGTACATCCAAGAGGGAAAGATAACCGTACTCAGATTATAGAGGGGAAAATGCAGGACCAGTACCTTTGTCCAGAGGACCCCAAATGGGAAGATGAAAATATCCTTGCTTGCAATACTTACCGCTATGGGAAGAAAATAAAGGATTGTGAGCATGAGAATATTAGGGGCAGTGGACCCTGCCGCCTCTGGAACCCCAGGAGAGTAGGGAGCCCATTGGAACCAGACTGATAAGCAATATCAATACAAAGTTGCAAAACTGCTCCTGTTTTAAATTCGGGGGCCTTAAAATGAAGAATAGTACAGATCCCATAATGCACTGTGAGGTTTTCAATCTTTTTCAGACTATAATTAGAAGAAAATGAGCCTGACAGCTCGTGTGTGTATGTGCTATTTAGCTAACAAACATGATGGTCATCCAGGATGCAGACTTTCCTCACTGGCTCTTGTAAAGGGCCTTTATCTCCCATGATGCACTCCGATGTCAGGCATAAGAGGTAGTTAGCATTGGTTTGCCTCTAATGTCAGAGCTGGCTTATGACAAGACTGCAGATCCCATTGTGCACTGAGAGCAGGGATCATCTCAATATCCTCAAAGAACCTGCTTCTCCCTGCACATACCCAACATGTCTGCTCCCCATAACCTGCTCTACTCTGATTAGTGCCCCTGCACCCATAACACAAGGGATCCTAACACTTTAGCATTTATTCTACTAACTGTACTAACTCTTCCTTATCCATCATCCACTCTAGTGCTAAGGCTACTGACCGTTGCTAGGATGAGTGGGACCCTAGCGTCCAAATGACAGTTGGCAGTTACAGCTAAAGAGAGGTAGATTAAATGGCCTCAGAGTTTAAAAGCAGCAGTAAGCAAACACAAAATACGCAATGTTTTAGAACTTCAACTGAGCCACAGGGGATGCTGGGAAAAGTAGTACAGCTATAGCTAGAGAAGCAGAGGTTTAGGGTCAATGAGACAGTGATTATGATTTTCTACTGCATTTTTGTTCTGCAGCTCTGCACATTAAATTGAAATGGGCTTTTTTTTGAGGTGTCACTCCTGCTAACAGTGGTATACCCCATAATTAATATATAAACACACTGACAATTTCCAACAGTTTCATGATTAACATCTCCCCAAACAAGAGCAAGCAATGGGTTCGATTTTGGGGGCTTTGGTGCCAGGGAGCAGTTTTGGGATCTTTGACTCCACTGCCCAAGCTACTATAAAAGCTACTATAAAAAAGTTGCCTAAAATGTACCCCCTTCCTTTTTGTCAGGCAAATATTATTGGTTAAGATGACAGACATTTCCAACGGACAACATTAAGACAAGCATCTCCCCAGGCAATACCAATAGGAGGCAAAGGGGTGGCAATTTGGGGGAGTGTGACCCCACTAATAAAGCTACTATAAATCATGGGTGCCAAAACCCCCAAATTGCCCCTTCTATCATTGTCTTAAATATGTCCCCCCTCCCCAGTTTCTTAATCTGCTCCACTTACCTCTGAATCCAGAAATGGTATAACTGCCGTTTGTGAGAGCCGTTGGTGATGTCACTGAAGCACAATAACTGCCAAACTGACACATACTCAGATACATACAGGACTGTGTTTGGCTGTATAGTGAGACTTGGGAACAATTGAGCTTGCACTGACTGGGCTCCCCTATCCCTACTGATGATGGCCCTGGCACCCTGGCACCTCACTCATCTGGGTGATTTTAAAAGCTCATTAAAATATTTGATTAAATATTTCGCTTACATAGTAGGATCTTCCTTTGTGTACTTTTGGTTTGTTACCGTATGTGAGTGACATAAATGTTGCTGTGGCAATTCCACATTGGTGGGTGTGTGTGGGGGGGTCGCTGGGAATTGTAATTTATCAAGAGATGAGACAATTAAACACTTCCCAATCCCCATTTCCGTAATATAATTCTACCCCCGCATAATGGCCAGTTAGTTTACCAAATAAATATAAGAATTAATGCTTAGAATCTCAAGCACATATCTAATACATGCGGGCAGGCAAGGGCTGTAATTGCCAAGAATGTATATAATATGTTCTTTGCATTAGGGTGCATGTTATAGAATGGTCAATTCTAAGCATCCTTTTCAATTGATCTTCATAATTTATGTGTTATAGTTTTTAATTATTTGCCTTCTTCTTCCTCCAACTATTTGCAGTTTTTAAATGGGGGTCACTGACCCCGGCAGTCAAAAAACTATTGATCTGTGAGGCGCTTTTCTATTCAGTCCCTCTCGTATTCATATTTCAGTCTCTCAAGGTAACTCCAAGGTAACTTGGACCCTAGCAACCAAATACCCACTGAAGCTCCAAACTGGTGAGCTGCTGAACTGAAAATGAAATAACTAAAAAACTACAAATAATAAAAATTGAAGACCAATTGCAAATTCTCTCAGAATATCACTCTCTACCATACTAAAAGTTAACTCAAAGGTGCACAACCCCTTTAATAGCTTTAACCTCTGCACCGGAGCAATGGCAGTTAATATCTAGGCTGTTGTAGCTTGGTTCCTAATGATATGTGGGACATAAGGTGCTGCAAACTGGAAGCTTTGGGGTAATTCCCAGAAATTTGATCAAAACTGCTAAATTCTTCTTCAGCCTCTTACTGGGCCAAGGGGGCACCGCATTGTTAATGAAGAAAACGCAATGGCATTCGCTGTACTTAAAGTGCCAGTGTAGGCACAGTGTAGCCCACAGAAAGCGTTTTAAAGTATGTAATGCCCATAGAGTTATACGGTGTGTAATGCCCATAGAGTTATACGGTGTGTAATGCCCATAGAGTTATACAGTATGTAATGCCCATAGAGTTATACGGTATGTAATGCCCATAGAGTTATACAGTATGTAATGCCCATAGAGTTATACGGTATGTAATGCCCATAGAGTTATACAGTATGTAATGCCCATAGAGTTATACAGTATGTAATGCCCATAGAGTTATACGGTATGTAATGCCCATAGAGTTATACGGTATGTAATGCCCATAGAGTTATACGGTATGTAATGCCCATAGTGTTATACGGTATGTAATGCCCATAGAGTTATACGGTATGTAATGCCCATAGAGTTATACAGTATGTAATGCCCATAGAGTTATACGGTATGTAATGCCCATAGAGTTATACGGTATGTAATGCCCATAGAGTTATACAGTATGTAATGCCCATAGAGTTATACAGTATGTAATGCCCATAGAGTTATACAGTATGTAATGCCCATAGAGTTATACAGTATGTAATGCCCATAGAGTTATACGGTGTGTAATGCCCATAGAGTTATACGGTATGTAATGCCCATAGAGTTATACAGTATGTAATGCCCATAGAGTTATACGGTATGTAATGCCCGTAGAGTTATACGGTATGTAATGCCCATAGAGTTATACTGTATGTATGCCATAGTTAACAGTGTGTAATGCCATAGTTAACGGTATGTAATGCCATAGAGTTATACAGTATGTAATGCCCATAGAGTTATACAGTATGTATGCCATAGAGTTATACGGTGTGTAATGCCATAGAGTTATACGGTATGTAATGCCATAGAGTTATACAGTATGTATGCCATAGAGTTATACGGTATGTAATGCCCATAGAGTTATACAGTATGTAATGCCATAGTGTTATACGGTATGTAATGCCCATAGTGTTATACGGTATGTAATGCCCATGAGTTATACAGTATGTAATGCCATAGAGTTATACGGTATGTAATGCCATAGAGTTATACGGTATGTAATGCCATAGAGTTATACAGTTGTAATGCCATAGTGTTATACGGTATGTAATGCCCATAGAGTTTATACAGTATGTAATGCCATAGAGTTATACAGTATGTAATGCCATAGAGTTATACAGTATGTAATGCCCATATTATACGTAGTATGCCATAGAGTTATACAGTATGTAATGCCCATAGAGTTATACGGTATGTAATGCCCATAGAGTTATACGGTATGTAATGCCCATAGAGTTATACAGTATGTAATGCCCATAGAGTTATACGGTATGTAATGCCCATAGAGTTATACAGTATGTAATGCCCATAGAGTTATACGGTATGTAATGCCCATAGAGTTATACGGTATGTAATGCCCGTAGCATTATTACAGACCATTTGCCTATTTTCTGACATTTGGGTGGGGAAAATTAATTTCTTTCTAACCCTATGCAGCTCTCTTGCACCTTTATGGAATGTTTCAAAATGTATGTGCTTGTATCATAGAGATGATTATAATGGATTCTGCTTCCTTTTTAGGCGCCATAAAAATCCTACGTGAAGGCTGCGTGCCAACCACTAAGATCATGCAAGTGACCCCCCCATCCTTTATAATGATCAGTATTTTCCCTCTGCTGTTAAGACTGATGGAAAGGGAGGCTAGATTACCTACAGCAGTGTGTGCCATGTAGCAACAAAACGTTAGTGCTCATTGAGTGGGAAATCCGAGGGATTGTATGGAAGACTTCTACCAAAGATGTAAGTGGTCATTTACTTTGACCCTGGTGCAAGTGCCAGAGAGCTAAGTGCTCCCCTTAGTGGATTCTCTGCTAGCAAAAAAGTTACGGATTTATCAAAATGTGAGTTTGGAGCTTTATACATAAAAACTCACCCATGTTCTATTCATTCCTATGGGATTTTTAAAGGTGTATTTATCATTGGGTATAAGTTAGAACTCACCATTTGATAAATACACTTCTAAAAATCCCATAGGAATGAATAGAACGTGGGTGAGTTTTTATGTATTAAACTCCAAACTCACATTTTGATAAATCTGCCCCTAAGTGTGGCATTAGCCTAAGGTCTTAGAGTAAGTGACATCAGTAGGTTCTAGGTGATGGCGCTACAGGAGGCCGATGCCTTCACTTCTCAGCTGCTGCTGCCGCCATTGCCAGGAACAACGCCTAGGGGGAGATTTATCAATCCACGAATGCGTTTTTTTCATAATGATCGTTATTTTTGCGTTGTTGCGACTTTTTTTCGTATCTTGTGCAAATTTTTTGTCGCCACAAATTCGTATTGTCACGCTGAGTTTCGGATTCATTCAAGCTTCGGTATCGTGACTTTCCTTGGGCCAGGTTGGAGCTGCAGAGTGCCATTGAGCCCTATGGGAGACTTTCCTTGGGCCAGGTTGGAGCTGCAGAGTGCCATTGAGCCCTATGGGAGACTTTCCTTGGGCCGGGTTGGAGCTGCAGAGTGCCATTGAGCCCTATGGGAGACTTTCCTTGGGCCGGGTTGGAGCTGCAGGGTGCCATTGAGCCCTATGGGAGACTTTCCTTGGGCCGGGTTGGAGCTGCAGAGTGCCATTGAGCCCTATGGGAGACTTTCCTTGGGCCGGGTTGGAGCTGCAGAGTGCCATTGAGCCCTATGGGAGACTTTCCTTGGGCCGGGTTGGAGCTGCAGAGTGCCATTGAGCCCTATGGGAGACTTTCCTTGGGCCGGGTTGGAGCTGCAGAGTGCCATTGAGCCCTATGGGAGACTTTCCTTGGCCGGGTTGGAGCTGCAGAGTGCCATTGAGCCCTATGGGAGACTTTCCTTGGGCCGGGTTGGAGCTGCAGAGTGCCATTGAGCCCTATGGGAGACTTTCCTTGGGCCGGGTTGGAGCTGCAGAGTGCCATTGAGCCCTATGGGAGAGGTTCCTTGGGCCGGGTTGGAGCTGCAGGTGCCATTGAGCCCTATTCTTGGGCGGGTTGGAGCAGTCGTATTCACAATGTAATAAAAATGTGACAAATAAAGGTTTTGCTTAAAATAAAACTGTTCCAGATCCTGTTATCAGGGAAGTTTATTTTTTATGTGGAATCCCTTTCCTTCAGTGTCGGATGGGGGCCAGGGGCCCCCAGAAACCTTACACCTTAGGCCCCACTCTCCCCTTCTCTGTTCACTTCACTTTCTAAGTTCTCTTAATTACTTCCTTTTAATACCTTATCTATCCTTTCCTCTTCATATAGAATTGAGTAATGGGCACGTATAGGCATTACAAGGCACAATGGCTAAGGGGCGGCTGACACTCAGGGCAGTTATTCTTACTGACAGATAAAAAATTTATTAGTACAGTTGCTTGAAATGAGAATCTGCAGTTAATTCAAACATATAGTTATCCTGTAAAGTCCCCCCCTTGCCCCCTCCACGTGAGAATCCTGTTACAACCTTATGGGAGACTAGGAAAGCCTCAGCACTTTGTGCTCATTGAATCAGCAGGTAGCGCCCGCAAACTGAGCCAGAATTACAAGTGCATCCAAAGGATCCGACCTGTCACACCCCCCTACAGGCATATCAGGAGTTGGAACTTAAATCACATATTCTGAGCTGCTAATGATCCCAAAAACAGTGTTATCTTCAGAAGGGATAAGTAAGTACTTGCGCCAGAGAGGAATGGGCATTTAGGAGTGACATTTTAAGTATGCAAGTATTTATACTCTGTATAATATTTTTTCATCTCATTTTTTTTGAGCATATAAAGCCAAGAGGATGGTTCATTCTGCAAGATTAAAAATGTTGGGAGGTCCCATATTCTTACATTCCTGCCTGGGAAAGTTTGGTTGCTACGTCTCTGCTCAAGTCATTATTGCCTCTGTAGTGGCTGTTCCAAACTCTGGGCGGTAATATTCACCCTGCTCATTGTTGCACTGTACTGGGGGATTTCCCTTGGTTAATATACATACAAGGGCTCATTTACAAACAAATAGTGAAAAAAGCATAAACACCATTCATAAAAAGATACTCCCCCATACATGTTCCTTGCACTAGCGTGTACTTGCTACTCGCGGGGAGCGCTAATGTGCAAACGAGTGAGTACTTGTGGGGAGCGCTAATGTGCAAACGAGTGAGTACTTGTGGGGAGCGCTAATGTGCAAACGAGTGAGTACTTGTTGGGAGCGCTAATGTGCAAACGAGTGAGTACTTGTGGGGAGCGCTAATGTGCAAACGAGTGAGTACTTGCGGGGAGCGCTAATGTGCAAACGAGTGAGTACTTGTTTGGGAGCGCTAATGTGCAAACGAGTGAGTACTTGTTGGGAGCGCTAATGTGCAAACGAGTGAGTACTTGCGGGAGCGCTAATGTGCAAACGAGTGAGTACTTGTTGGGAGCGCTAATGTGCAAACGAGTGAGTACTTGTGGGGAGCGCTAATGTGCAAACGAGTGAGTACTTGTGGGGAGCGCTAATGTGCAAACGAGTGAGTACTTGTTGGGAGCGCTAATGTGCAAACGAGTGAGTACTTGTGGGGAGCGCTAATGTGCAAACGAGTGAGTACTTGTGGGGAGCGCTAATGTGCAAACGAGTGAGTACTTGTGGGGAGCGCTAATGTGCCCAACCAGCCTGCTCTAATGAATTATATGCACAAGTGTAGGAATTGATGCAAGAGAACCCGGGAATCATTTCAGGGTTCCACTAGCAGGTTGGCCAATCAGCACTACTGACTTGTTCATAATCCCACGCTATTGCCGTTAATAATATCATTCGCAACTTGGCACACAGGCGCAATGATGCTGTAATTGTGGATAAAAAACCTCTGCATTGGGGGGAAAATAGCAATTTGCATCCTAAACAAGCACTTGGCGCTATGTGCGCCATTTACTCATGAGCCTTCTAGCCTATTATTAGGGGTGCACAAATTGTACACCCTACATACAAGTGACCCTTCATGCCCCACCCCATGCCTACTAACACTTCTTGTTGTCACTATTGGCTGCTCATTTCCTGGCTCAGGGGATCCTCTTCTCTGACTACAACCAATTATTTATAGGTTATCTCTAAAGGTAACCATACACGGGCCGATTGTACCTGCCAATATCTACCTTGGCAAGCGAGCAGATCTTAAAGTGTATGGCCACCTTAAGCTGTGCACTAAGCAACCACTCAAAAACAATTGTGAACAAAAGATACATTATTGCTCACAGAGCATGTGAGACAGAAAATGTAGCTGAAATACTGAGATTTTAATTAAAATCGGATGATAAGCATTCCAAATAAAGGTCAGGAATTTGAAAGAAACAAGGCTGGATTTTATTGGAAGATACAGATTGGAAGTTGTCCGTCAAGGCAGGCAGAAGACAAGGCAGAGTCTAGTATACAAACCATTGCTCACAGTAAGCAGAAGGCAAGGCATAGTGCAGTATAATTAACAAAAATCAGGATAGGCAGCAGTCAAGGTCCAGAATCAGGCCAGGGCCAAAGCCAAATAAGTTTAACAACTCAAAAATACATCATCCAGGAACTCGGGAGTCACAGACTAGATGCAGACAGCTATGTAGCCCTAAAAACATGGTGACAAGCTGGTTTATATAGGTCCTGGCTCTAATCATTGGATTAGCTTTCTATAATGAAATGAAAGGAGGAGTGGAGACAGAGGCCAAAGTCTATTAAACAAGCCAAAGACAAAAGGCTTCCCATGGCTCAGCAGTAAAATGCACTAGAAAACCCCTACACAGCAGGGAAGGGTCCCAGAATGGGCTGGTCACAAGTCCTATTGGGCTCTGAAGTCTCTCAGTTAATGGTATAGTGATGGAACTCCTCCTGCGCTGCACGGCCCGAGCATCAAACCCTCACTCACATGGCTCCTTCTCACTCAGGATTCAAATGTGGGAAGCTGTCTCTTTCCCATCATGCACCTGTGATCCTTTGCCTTTATCTTCCATAGACAGTTTAGCCAGATCCAACCTGGAAGGAGAAAGAACAAAACCATTCTAATCAGACAGACAGTTCAGCTTAAACTTAACTTTTTATGTCACAGAGACAGCAGCATTCCAACACAATATGCAGTTTGTCCATTATTTAAAAAATGTATTTGATCAGAAACTCTCAGACTTGGAATTGTAGCTGCTGCCTGGTTGCTAGGGCTTAACTACCCCTTAACCACACAGTAGTTTGGAAATAAAATGAAAGGTTGAGGGCAAGCACCCACAGATCAACTCACTCGCCCGCAATAGATCAACCGCTAGAGGTGGAGTAACTGCTCCATAAAGGGTTTCCACCAGTAACAATAGATGTCGCCGGGGGAAAGACCTTCGCATCACTGCAGTTTCTGAAGTCGTGTAAAATTTCCTCCTACAGACAACTTCACGCAACTTTGGAAATCGAAGCGATGCAAAGGGCGCTTGCCGTAATAGTAGATGGGCTGAAAAGAAAACTAATACAAGTATTAACATAATGAATGGCATACAAGACCGCAGTTTTGTGGGATCAGGTGATTGTCACAGACAATAGTAGGAGTGATTTTGAGCAATTTGTTGTCCTCGTACTGAGCGCCAATTGCTTAGGCAACAAAACAAAAGCTGGGAGCTACCTCCAGTGTGGGGGCAGCCCTATTGGGGAACACACGGTGCATATCTAGCAAGTGCTCGAGTTTGCTCATTATGTGCACTCATGTCACATTGGATTGGGGGGTGAACATGGCGATTTAGCTCACATAAGTGCGCATCAGGAGCACGCTGGGTCACTTGCTCATTATCTGCATGTGTGTGCCACAACATGGCCATCTGCACTGGGGGCCCCTTCCTAGTGCAGAGGATAGCGTGCTCAATAAGGTGCTTTTCCTTATATTCTATCCCCCCATTCACAACACTGACTCTGTTTTTAGGTGCTCTTTAAGATTGCTACTTGTCTAATAATCCATAGCAACCAATCAGCAAGCGGCATGCACTGACCAGTTGTTTAAAACCAAACATCTGATTGGTTGATATGGGTTACTCGACTGTGTACTTTGACTTTTTAGGGCCGTGGCACACGGGGAGGTTAGTCGCGCCGCAACGAATCTCCGTTGTTGCAGGCAACTAATCTCCCCGCAATGCCATCCCACCGGCTAGAATGTAAATCGCCAGTGGGATGGCATACGCAGCTCCGCGATTTGCCGAAGTTTCCTCTCAAGGCAACTTTGTTGACTTCGGCAAATCGCAGTGTTGCGTATGCCATCCCACTGGCGATTTACATTCTAGCCGGTGGGATGGCATTGCGGGGAGATTAGTTGCCTGCGACAACGGAGTTGTGTCGCGGCACGACTAATCTCCCCGTGTGTTATGTCCCTTAGGTTTAAGCCCCCTTGAAGGCAGGGCACCCCCTTAGCTCATAACAAGATTACAGATCTAGGAAACCCGTGATGTATGAACCATTCAGCCCTTAGATTAGCTAGAACAGCAAGTAAGCACTTATAGTATTTCCAAATCTCAACCTATTCACATTGTAGCGGGATCTCGGGGCTATCTAGCAAATAGCCATTGTACTCAAATCTCACCTTAACTCTCCGCCTTCTGGCTAAGTCTTACTGGAGCTGGTCGTTCAAGAAGGGCAGTTTGGTAGTCCCTACCCCATGCAGTGAGACTGGGCATCAGGCAAATGGTTTTCAGAGGCCTTCCGCCTAACATATTTCATTTACAGTAAGGATGTCTAGAATACCCTTTCCAAGTCTATTTTAAAGAGAAGGAAAGGCTAGTAAAGAGTTAATCCCAAGCTGCAGGCATACCTTCAGTTCTCTCAATAGTGCCCTTAAGTCTCCCCATATTTCACCTGTTGATGATCAGAAGCCAAACAGGAAGAAAAACCGCTGATCTGGGTAAAGAAAGCTCCCATAATGCCTCGTTCCTGCACAGACACCGAGATCAAGTGAACATGCTCAGTTAGTAAGACTGTGAGTCAACTTCCTGCTGATTGGCTCAGATCCACATTCCTAAGGGGGGGGGAGTGAGTTCTTAGCATTCTTGAGGGAAAGGGGAGCAGGAGAGGGGATAGGGGAGAGCGGCATGTCTCTAGCAGAGGAAAACAGACACAAGAAATCTTTTGACAGCATGATGAAGATCAAGATCATTACTGACCCAACCCAAACCATTTTTTTACTTCTTTGGCCCCATCACACTCAAATGAATTGCTCATCACTCAAACTAAGCCATTAAATACAATACTAAATACTAAACATCCCTGTTTAAACAGTGGTGCCTCGCTGAGGCGGCTGCTCCCGTGACATTACAGAACCCCATCTAACCTACCCTGAACCTGGCGTTTATCAAAGTGGGTGTCTGGTAGTAGAAAAGCCATAGTCATTACAAGGGACATTGTCTATTGGAGAAAAATCAAATGAAAGCGACTGTATGGATTTTAAGACGTGCGCTTCCAATGAACTGACAAATGACATAAATGGCAATATAACAGAGAGCCATGAATTGTGCTGCACTGATACGCAGAGAGAGAACCAACAGAGCCGGCACCAGCTCCCCTCCATTCTATCCATTTGCCCGCACATAGCTAGTTCCTGCGGCACACGTGTTTGCTGTGTGAATAGGGGGCACAGCCTTCATGCAGCTGAAAATGGAAGCGAGTTCACTATGTTCTACATAGACAAAGTGAAATTAATTCGCCATATAATAATTGAAGTAATAGAAAGAGATATAATATTTGCTGCATTGTGAAAGGCAGTGAAAAGTAAGAGACAGAAGGCTCATTTTACAAGCCCCTGGGTTTCCTGCTCTTTGCACAAAAGCCCAAGGGTGAGCTTCTCTTTGCAAGGAGCGCCGGTACCAGTACCTTGTGGGTAGGAGGCGGGACACATATGTGCCTCCACTGCCCGCCCCTTTTTAATCTAACATGGCCTAACATTGAATTCATAAAGCGATCAGTAGGTCTCTGCACTCCGAAATGGAGAGAAGAGTTTGTGTCTATTTGCTCAACGTGCAGACAATGCAGCCTTTGTTGCCCTTGGCACACTGCGTGGGGCACTGTAAATGTGCCCTAAAGAACAGCGATAAGGTTGCAGGTTTTATTCCAGAATAAAAACGTAGGGATGTACCATATAACGTCTGGATTTGGCTGGAAAAAAAAAAACAATCTCCAAAAAAGAAAATATATTATTTGTGAAAAAATGTTTCTGTTGTGTTGACAAGAATTGGCACGTGACATTTAGGGTTCAGAGCCAGTTTGGTAGAACATTTAGGGTTTGGCCAACTCCTAAACCTTAAAGGGATGGCATCCCCCCTTTTTAACTTGAGTAGGGCTTGTGATGTGCAGAAAAGCAAGTTTTTTGTTACTTACCTGGACAGGTAAGGTATGCAGGGAGATTATCTATTCACTACTAAACTAACATATTGCATACAGCTAAGTGCCATTAGTAGTGTGCCGGACTGGCAATCTGTAGATGGGCTGCTGGAAGCTGCTACAGTCACCTGACTATATGTAACCAATGCACCGAGCCAGCACCCACCAGGCTCAAGAAACATATTAATGTCCATGGGGACCCACTCAGCTCAGCCGCAAACCCTCGACTCCCTAAACTGCTGAAACACTGGGCAAAATCATCAGGGTTATGTTGGCAAATCTTTATTGTACACTGATAAATCCCTGCTGCCAAGAGCCTCAAGTTTCTATACATTTCATTAATTACAGTACTGAACAATTTCATATGTTTCATCAATGCCCATGTTGGAAGCGACTATTGGAAAAACAATCTAAATAAGAGCAAAACATCCCAATAACTGTCTGCACTGCCAGAGAAACACCAGTCTGGTTTAGAGCTCATCTTGTCCTGTTTCTCAAATTAAAAATGCTATTAATAAGTAACTATATACAGTATTTATAGAAATGCCTGCAAACACCTGTTTCACTTTGCTTTAAACCTCTGATTTTTTAAGCAGCTTTTTTATTGCTTATTTGTAAGAAATTTCTTATTTGATATAATTCCAATGATCAGCCATGAATCCCATGAATCTGACTTCTTTACTGCTCACGGATTACTATTCCCAAGCTCAGCAGTTCCCCAGTGAGCCCATGGTTTGGGGCTGGGATTGGGAGTAGAACTCAGGGTCTCCTGTGTGGGTTAGGGGTTAAAGCAACCTCACTTTTGGGTCAGGAAGATTGATTTTTTTATGTGAATTAAAAGAAGATCTCTGTGTCCAGTTGGTCAGAATAACTAACAGGCGGCGCCGTTGTTTCACATGAATTATATTAGCAGGGCAAAAACTGCTTAAGATCTTGAAAACTAGAAAACAAGAAGAGCACTCTGAGCCATTTGACATTAGTTTGTTTGGAGAATTTATACTTCCTTTAATATAAAGGTGAACATTGCCTTTAACTAAAAGCTATTCTTTGCTTGCTGGGGCTGGAGTGCTTCTGGGAACCAGCTGTATAATTGCTGGGGAGGGGAGACTAAACCATTTTGTGTTTCCTTATTTTACTCTTTTTCCTTTATTTTATTTGGAATACCTTCACAGAAAATGCCTTAATAGCAGGGAATATCCTACACCCATATATATAGGTATTTTTTTGCATAACAACTAAACATATGAGCACTTTTTGATCCTGCTGCAAATACTCTATAGCCTATGGATCAGAAGAAGCCGGATGAAAAAAGCAGCTCTATACGGAAGAGCAATAGGGCCACCAAAAAAAAATTCTCTTGAATTATGACTTTTAAAAGTCGTAATTCAACAGATTCTTTTTTGTTTTTGCTGCCCCAGTGCTCTTCCGTAGCTCTCGGCAGGTGCTATGGAAAGTGCATATCTAGCACATAACCATATAAGCACAGGTTTGTATGTTTCAGTTCAGGATCAGCCAGAGACAAGTGCAAGCAGGGCCTCTTTTCCTCTGGTCTGTTCCACCTTCCCTTACACAAATGAGTGCAGATTGTAACTTAGGACCTGGCACCTGTGCGTGCATAGCCGTAATACAGCATACATACACGTACATGTGCGTGCATAGCCATAATACAGCATACATACATGTACATGTGCGTACATAGCCGTAATACAGCATACATACATGTACATGTGCGTACATAGCCGTAATACAGCATACATACATGTACATGTGCGTACATAGCCGTAATACAGCATACATACATGTACATGTGCGTACATAGCCGTAATACAGCATACATACATGTACATGTGCGTACATAGCCGTAATACAGCATACATACATGTACATGTGCGTACATAGCCGTAATACAGCATACATACATGTACATGTGCGGGCAGATCTGCGCGGTTGATTGGTCAGTCGTGTGCACCCTTGGAAATAGTAGATGTGTAATGGCAAGGGCTGTCTCAGCAGAACATATGGCGTGGCGCTGTATTGACGTGTTTGACGTGTGGCCCATCTATGGGTCAGTACTCAAGGGAACAACCCTGATCAAGTCCATTTCTTTTCTCTGTTCATGGTTGGTAAAGCAAAGGTGCAGCCCCACAGCGCAGAATGAAACCAACTGAGACTTGTGCTGCCATATGGTGTAACGCCTGTGGGTAAAAAAGTGCCGGGTGGTTAAGGAGTAAAATACTTTCAGCCCATCTTCATTTACATTGCCGTTTGCATTAAGCCTCCTTCTGCTTTTGTTGCCTTTTTAACTGAGGCTCTGTAATAAGTATGGCCCAGTAGCCCAGTGGCTAGCATTGCTGCCTTGCAGCGCTTGGGTTCAATGCACTGGGTCAGTATGTTTTAATTGCCTCTTAGTAGGTTACTCTGGGTAGCCCAGCCTCCTCCCATACTTCAAAAACTTGCAAGTAGTTTAATTGGCATCTGATGAAATCGACCCTACAGTGAAGGGGATATGACACAAAGCGTGCTCATGGTCTAGTAACCCATAGCAACCAAGCAAAAGATCTCATCTAGCCACACTTTCCACCTTTTACTATAATAAAATAATAAATAGTAAAACACTGTATAAATAAAGGATCATTATCGTTTCTGCTGTGCTTAAAACTATCCATCTTCTGGCACGTAAGTTATTAAAAGCCGCTATGCCCGAGGGATAAAGAATAGTTCCAAAATAAGATGCTTTAAGTAAACGGTTTAACGAAACGCCATTATGGCGAGCTTTCACGTCTGCGCCTGTTTGTCATTGGCCAGTGATTTCACCATGCCTACCTCAGGGCCATGCACACCAGCCAAATGGAGCCACATTCACACTAAAAAGGCCAACTAATGACAGTGCCTTCTTGTTATGCCACCGCCTATGGTAAGTACTCCGGTTAATATCTCCACCCGCACCTCTAACAAGTGAAATATGAAGGAAGAGTTTTTGTTGGTCTGTCTCTTACTTGTCCTTTACAGGAGAACTAAAACTCAACAAAGAACAAGACCTTTTCCCCTTATGAGCACAGGCCTGCCTTCCCCTCTGCCCATTTCCCACCCCGTGGCATCGCCAGCCCAGTATTATAGGGAAAACAAGGTGGAAAACCTACCCACATCCCTTTAACAGTTTAGATGGGTTTTTCTGGGAACAACCTAAGCTTTCAAATACATACCTCCCCACCGTCCCGCTTTCAGTGGGACAGTCCCGATATTTATGGCACTGCCCGCTGTCCCGGATTCACTGTTAGATGTCCCGCTTCTCAGCATTGCCATTAATTGATTGCTGTGCCTGCTCTGCTCTGGGGAATAAAGCCCGCCCCCTTAACTCTTGAATCTCCCGATACCCCATGCTCCCAGGTTTACCTTGATGTTTAATTGTCCTGGGAGGAGCATTTGTGACTGGCAAGGGTCAACTATCGGCATTGGCGGCATCCCTTTCCCTGCTCCTGCTCACTGGGTCAGGGGCTAGGAGTGCGCTCTGGCTTTTATCAGGCAGAAGAGGCTGCTGTCTTTATTTGTGTGCTGGACAGTTTCACCTTTCCACCCCTAACATATATCTCTCACTCCTGGGAATCTCTGGCAGAGCACAGCATGCACAATAGAAAACAGAGGTATCGCTGATCCGTTCATAAAATATAGCAGACATTTAAAAAGGGCCCTTATAAGTTTGGGAACCTTAGGCTGGCCTTGATAATATGGGTAGAAATTCTAGTGGTACATTAATATTGTTTTGCTGTTAACTGATTAAGAATAGAAGGAAATAACATAGATTTATGTACCACTGGAATTGGCCCGGTTTGGAAAATGCACAGAAGTGTTGGCATGTCTGAAGTTGATATGCCCTTTATCAGATTCATTTAGTAATTTTACTGGCATGTCTGGGGTTAATATGCCCTTTATCAGTTTAATGTAGTCATACTGGCACATTTGAAGTTAATATGTCCTTTATTCTTTTTAATTAGTGATTATACTGGCACATCTGGGGCATGTAAAGTGGGTGTGGCATGTGGGGGCGTGGTCAAAAAATTTTGCCACAACACCCGCGTCACATATTTTTGTCCCTCTTTCTCTTAATGAAATGTTGGGAGGTATGAAAATATGGTAGAATTTTTACTTAATTCCACTTCTGTAACAAGATATAGGTTTCTAAATGCCTCCTGAAGGTGCCAATACCAAATATATATAGTTTTATGGAGATTTCTCACTTGTATAGGTCAAAAACTCCCAGCAATACACTACCAAATTTCCAAAGCACTGCTCCAGAAAGCTGCATACTTTAGATTTCAAGGCCAAATATTCCACTTAGATTAGGTTTACCCTAGAAAACTATACTTTATTTCTGATGAATCCAGAATAGGCACAACTGCCTTTCTACTCCAAATTACCAAGTTGCAATGCTTTCCTAAATGTACCAGTCTATAAAATTTGTGACATTTTTGAAAAATCATTTTTAAAGCTTCTACTCTACAGATTCTTATCTCCCACAGAGCAATAGGTACCAAGATAAAACACCCTAAGTATGAACGCCAGGGGTCCACTGAACAGTTTGATGCCCAATATGTATAGGTTTAGCTAAGTATGTGGCATGTAGGGGCCCCAATGGGAACATACCCCCATATGTACTGTCATTTCTGTCATTTCAGCTCCTGCAAAATCAACACATTTACTGCGTTTTATTTGGTATAAAGCTATAAAAAGTACTAAAATGGGTACCCACGTCTTTCTACTCCAAAGTACAAAGCTTTTGTAAAATTGGTGATTTTGACGAAACAAAAATCCTCAAAAACTTCCACTTTGCAATATCGTTTCTCTCACAGGGCTTTATGTAACCATATAAAACACCTTAATTATGAACCCCCGAGGTCTACTGAACAGTTTGAAGGCCAACATACATAGGTTTATCAATGTAGATGGCACTTACAGGGCCCAAAATATACACTGTGCGCACTAATTTCATGGCTTACCTTTACTGAATTCATAAACGCACGGGCAGTTTTGTGTGGGGTAAAAGAGGAAAAAATATAGGGTGACCCCTGAAAACCATATTATTTTTGGAAAGTACACGTTCATACAAATCCAACATGGGTAAAGAGTCCTTTCTACACCAAAGTACCAAACTGCAAAGCTTTCTGAATATCACCTAAAAACATTGCAATTTGCCGCATTTATCTCACACAATTATTTCATACAATGGGCCTGATTCACTAAAGGGCGATAAAAATTATCGCACGCTTTTTCGCGTTAAAAAACGCAAAATAACTTGCGCGCGATTCACCATAGTATTATCGCGTGCGAAAAATCGCCATTTTCGCATGGGGTATTTCTCGCACTAGTTTTACCGTTTTGCGTTAATTTCCGCGCTGAAAAGAATACGATCGCATGATTCACTATAACTTTTGCGGGCTAAATATCGCATTCGGCTATACGAAAATTAACACCTACTACAGGCAGGCGAAAAATTATACAAAAGTACAGTAAATGATTTTTTGCAATAAAATATGGACTTACAGTGTTATTTATTCAAGTCTGTGTTTCCCCCAGAGTGACGCAGCCGCCAGTTTGCAGCGAAATGTTCATTTTTAATACAGTAATTTTCTGCAAGTATTGGCGTGTATGGCTAACATGGCGTGCGTTCATTTGCGCAACTATTTCTATTTGGCTACAAGTAATGAAATGTTTCGCCAGGCATGGATTCGCAGCAAATTTTTGGACGTGCGTTGAATTTTTTTCGCGGCGGATTTTTTCATGCATTTCTCAAAACAATCTGCCAATGGCAAAACGCATGAAAAAATTCGCCACGCAAAAATTCACCGCACATCCAAAAATTGATACAAGTGTCAAAAAATAATAGTAACGGGCAACAATTTTTTTACCCGCACAACATTTTTGCCGTTTCGGGGATCTTTCGAAAGATTTGCTAATTTTTCACTAAAGAAACCAGAACACATTTGCTCATCACTAGTGGCTACCATTTATATGCTACCATTTATATGTGGCTAATATTTATATGCACCATTTATATGCTTCGACAATTTTTATACACTAATTCTATGCTACCATTCATATTCGGCGATTATTCGTGTGATTTAGCGCATGTACCGGCAAATACCGCATTGAAATAGTCTTTCGCGAGTTAAATAACGCTTGCAATATCGCGCGTAAAAAAGCGCGAGTATGCTTATAGTGAATCGTGCGAAAAATCGCCAAAATTAAGCGGCGGTAAAAATTTTAGCGCACAATAAGAATAGCGCACGTTTTATCGCCCTTTAGTGAATCAGGCCCAATGACTCTATGGAGGAGATTCACTAAGACACGAACGCTCCGAGCTATCTTGCCGATTTTTTTGCGCCCGCGCGAAAAATTCGGAAAGGCTCTGCCGCTGTTTACAATGGTCAGTACAAAAATTTTGTGACTTTCGGATCGCCAATACGATATTATCGTGAGTAATACAATTTTTTCGGAAGCATTTTCGGGATATTTGTGATCTTCAGAAATTTTCGTTTCCAATCCGAATTTTTCCCATTCGTGATTTGTATTTGTGGATTAGTAAATCTGCCCCTATGTCTGAACGCGAGAGGTCTACTGGAGAGTTTGATGGGCAATATACATAGATATACCAAAGTCTGTGGTGTGTACAGACCCCAAGTAAAAGTAGCGCCTATGAATTTTTTCACCGGCCAACTCAGCTTCTGCAAACAGAGCCCCTGACTGCATATTATGTGCTGTAACACCCCCTTACTATATAGAGACCCCCCCCAAAAAACCATATTTTTGGAAAGTACACATTGTGAAAAATCCAAAACAGGTGAAGACGTCTTTCTACAGCAAACGGCAAAGCTGTGCTTGATGCGGGACTGTGATGTAAGGGTGGGTTATTATATCGCTCAGATGCACCAGGTTTGCGTTCTGTCATTTAGGAGTTTTATTTAATAAAAAGAATGGTTGCATCAAATTATTATAGGATTTTAACCCTTAGAATCCATGACACCAGCATATTGTCAGCTCTGTAGATCCAAAGCTTTGATTGACTTCCCTGATTTAAGTCATGCATTTGTTTCCACACCATTGCCTGGCACAGATCAAAGGCAGGTGCCCACTGTACTGCCTGTAACTTCTCCCCTATCCTACCCTGGCAGTTGCCAGAATTTACAGATTGCCAGTCCAAGCCTGCCTAGGTCACTGCAAGACCGTTGTGTCACATCAATATAATTAGAAACCTAATTATAACGGCATAACTATCGGAGGGGATAGAAAGCACTTGGGGCCCACCAGCAGGCATGGGCCAGAGCCGCTTTAAGGTACCAGTGGGCCAAGGCCAAAATGTAATGGGTGGGCCCCCACTACCCCAACAAATTAGTGATAGAATAACTGTCAAACACAACCAACCTTTGGTGGCCCATAGGGAACATCCAATATCTGTGCTGCACAGTCAGTACAAAGACACTGTACATTAGTTTAAGCATTTAATGAGCAATATATACAGGTATCAGACCTTGTATCCAAAATACTTGGGACCTGGGGTTTTCCGAAAAAGGGATCTTTCTGTAATTTGGATCTCCATACCTTACGTCTTCTAAAAATCATTTGAACGTTAAACACAATAGGAATGGTTTGCCTCCAAATAGGATTCATTATATCTTAGTTAGTTTCAAGTATACAGCATGATTACAGCATGTATGCCATTTGTCCCTCTTCAGCTACAGCAATACATCCAGATCATGCACCAAATGTTGCCCAAACACGTGGGTAAAATGCCCAAACTGCCCTGTCATTCCCTTTGTCTCTAAATAACAGATGGCACCCAGGCTCTAGTCCATTCTCCCATTAATAGAAGGCAAGGTTAGCAGATAACACCCAGCTTCTGGCATTATGGGAACTCTTGTGAGAACACCAGCAATTGTTAAGTCATTTACTCCCTAAAGAGTTTGATAACTATGGGAAGGGAGCCACGAACGAGTAGCACAATATATTAATATTGCCCAGCGGGATGCAAATGCACACCACCTATTACCGTCTATTACCATCTTTCCTTTCTTTCCTATTCTCTTTCACTTTCTACTTTATTACTTTGTAAAAAAAAAAATCAATAAAGAAAATCTTTAAAAAAAAAAAACTAGGGGAAGGGTGACAATTGATTTCTACACTGAAAACAGGGAGCGCAGAAGAGCGGGAGGGGGGGACAGACACGTCACTGTGGGTGCGCAAGGGGCTGGCAGGGGCAAGGGAGCATGGACCAGGGGGGGCAGGAGAGGTAGCTGCATGGAGCCCCCCAGCCTTACGCCCCAGGCAGGTACCCCTTCTAGCCCTAGTTCCAGCCCTGATGTAACAACAATAAGGAACATTACCATAAAAAAGGAATGTGTTGCTACGGTTTTATAAGAACAAGGTTAGACATTTTCCAATTACTAAGTCTTTGACCACTAAGCAGCATAAAGGCGCCCATTCCTGTAAGTCCTCTGTCCCAACAGCCAGTTTATATGTATAGGCCGGGTCAGCAGCGTTTAGCAGCTCCCGTAGGGCCACCTTAACGCACTGTTTTCCAACTAAAGAAAAACTCTGTGTAGTTTAATGCTTTCCTATAAAACAATACGGTATTGCACATTCCCATGATAATGTATGCCATACATACGCCTGATTGTGGCCTCTTTGCACTTTGCATGCTGCGCTCAGGCTCACAAATGAACCCCATGGAATCCCTCCGATTAGTTTATTCCAACCTTCATAAACAGCATTCTGTTCTTTTGTGTACCAACAATATGCTTACAGTTACATGCCAACCCATTCCTTAATTCTCTGTTCCACCTCTTACATTCTAAATTCTACAGCCTTCACATGGGAATGGAATTACAAAAAGTGCTTGATAAGTCCCATCTTCATTTATCCACATGATGTTATGTCTACACATTCATTATAATTTTGCCCCCCCCACCCCCACTCTCCCCCTCCAAGTAAAGGAGGCAACACTCTGCCATTCAGGTTTGCCTTCTGGCTGATCAAGCCACAGTCTGAACAGATAGAGCACGTATGAAACACTATATTAACACCACACATACCAGTAAGATGGCTGTGAAAAGGCCAATAAGTACTCCATTAACATCAACTATGCCGGTACTTTCCATGGAAAATGGGCAATAACTCTACGTGTGCCGGTAAGATTACAGAAAAATGGGCAATAGGCACTGTAGAAACTGCACACATGCCGGTAAAATCGCTGGAAAATAACCCGAGTACTCCCAAGGCCACCATCGGGGGGGGGGGGCAAAAGGGGGACAGTCGTCTCGAACCATTCTCGCTATTAAGGGTGGCTTGGCCTTGATACTGTTTTTTTAGCTCAGGCCCCCTTTAAACAATTACGGGCCCTGTCATTGGTGGTCAGCGGGTAATCCGATTGGTCGCATCCCATACATAGTGTGACGTCAGTACGCACAGGGTGCAAACTTATAGTAGTGGGGATGTAGCGGGGAGCCAGAGGATGCAGCGAGATCGATATTGTCCCCATTGGTAAAGAAGAAGTGCTAGTGAGAGAAGTCGATTCCCAGGGATATGAGTGTGCAAGTTGCGTCTGCAGCTGCCCCCTGCTGGACAGATATTATTAGATCCTCATTCCATCACCTAAAATTTAGTGGTCTGGCTCCTTATGAAAAACCGGCTATTTTTATTCACAGGGGAGAATTAAAGCTTTATCCTTTAAGCGGTGAACTTCCTTACTACACACTATACATTACAGTCTATGGAACACTTGATTGCAGATTCTGGGTAGAGCGTGCACACTTTATGTAACACATCATAATCAGGGTGCTTACTACGTTCTATTTAAACAATGTCTGGCTGAGGATTCTGGGTAAAGTTCTCCAGCCTATAGAGCACAGCATTCCCGGGTGAACATTCTGGGTGGGTAGAGTGTTGTTCCCTGCAGAGCCCACCATGTCTAGCTGAGGGTTCTGGGTAAGGAGTGTGTTGATGCCCAATACATCCCTCACAGCACAATCTTACAGTCTGGGAATAGGGAATTAGGGGTTCTCCAGGCAGTCTCTTCAACACACACTGTCCTAGTGGGGGGCATTTCATCCCCCCTAGACTTTACTAAAGCCACATTGCTTAGCTGTGTACACAGTGGGGAGCCGGAGGAAGCAGGGGGAGCCGGAGGAAGCAGAAGGACGCTGGGGGGGGGGAGAAACGGAGGAAGCTGGGAAATCTTGTTGTGAGGGGCCCCGTGATTTCTGATGGCGGCCCTGAGTATTCCAATATGGGGATATGCTGATAAGATCACAGAAAATGGAAAATGAGAAACAGTGAGAACATGCTGCGCCCACCCGTGTTTAGCACTTACACATGCCTGTGTGTGTACACCACAATAGGGTAGAATGGAATGTGTTTTTATCTGAGCTCTCCTGCAGTGGAATGCAGGACAATGCTGGCGCAGTTGAGTACAGATAACAACTCTCATCAGTATGAGCCCATAGGACAAAGTTTCTCTTGCGGGGCTTCCTGTTGGTTGAATACAGGCATTACAGATAACTTTTATTCAGATAAAAGGCTCTTGTCTTCTCTGTACTTACCATAATCCTGTTTGCATCCTCCCAAAGCTGTGCTGTCTGTCTGGTCATTTCCTCATGGAAAGCGGAAGGGGCCAAGCAAACAAAGGGGGGGGTCCCACCTACAGAAAATGATATCCCATAGCTAAACATAACTAAGAGTGATTAAAAACCAACTAAGACAACTGCCACTTAGTGTTGCACATAATCTGAAACCAGAAATACACCAGGAATTCTGTGCGGCATAGATATACCCCTGTAACCAGCACTATTCCTCTAGAACAGTGCTGTCCAACTGGCGACCCCCCTCTGTGTGGCCCCCCACCTGTCTGGCTGCTTTGATGGCTTACCTTGAGTAAGCATTAAATGGTATCAGTACTGAGATTAACTGGCCCCCTGCATGGTTCTCACCTCAGATTCAGGCTGTAATCCCCCTGTATTGTTTAAATATGTAATCCCCTGTGTTTTTCACACCTTCTAATACCTGCATTGTTCACCCCCTGCAGTGTTCACACCTCAGGCTCAGACTGTAATCACTCCCATTGTTCACTTCTTCACACCTCAGACATAGGTACTGTAGGAAGAGTATGGCACATACAGCCAGCATAGGTCAGGGAGGGTATGGCACACACAGGAAGGGTAGGGCAGCAGAGTATGGCACACACAGGAAGGGTAGGGCAGGCAGAGTATGGCACACAGAGGCAGCATAGGGAAGGCAGAGTATGGCACACACAGGCAGGGTAGGACAGGCAGAGTATGGCACACACAGGCAGGGTAGGACAGGCAGAGTATGGCACACACAGACAGCGTAGGACAGGCAGAGTGCTGCCTGTGTGTGCCATACTCTGCTTGCCCTATGCTGCTTGTGGGAGGTGAACCTGGCAGGGGGTTTGTCGTGGGAGTTTGTTAGCAGTTGGAAATAGCCATTAAATGGTCCCTAAGGTGTGTAATTATGTACTGGGGGTTGTTGTGCTATCCACAGGGGAGGAGGAGGCATATGGAATTTAAGGGTATATCTTAATATGACATAATTCTTTCACATATGAATGATGGTTGATATCCCCACAGTAAGGACCAAGCATTTGGGATTTTGCTGTGCTACCACCATTGTGATAAAATAGGTGTGGTTTGAAGTGGGTGTGGTTTCAAAAAGGGGAGTGGTCAAAACTGGCTTCCATTAGCGGCCCTCCACCATGTATGCTAGAGAAATTCCGGCCCTCGGCACCGTAGAAGTTGGACAGCACTGCTCTAGAACAAGACAGTGACTAAACATTAACTAAATATAAAATGGCCGCCATGGGCAGATTTTAGTGTCAGGCACAAGCATCTCAAGAAACGCCATTAATCAGAGTGCAAAAAACAATTAAAAGCTACAAATCATGTTCCAATTCTCTACTTTATATGCTGCTTTTTTTGTTTCACCAAATAAGAACTCCCTCTAGTGGCCACCAGGGCAAACAACAGCCTATACGTTGCAGGACAATTTCATGTACCTACCTCATTATACTTTAATAAACAGTCTCCAGTTAAGTGCGCATTTAATTCCTTCTTCCCACCAAGAGCTTAAAAATCAAAAATGTTGTATCTGTAAAAAAAAAATACAGAATTAGAATTTTTAAACTGTTCCTCTGTGTGAAAATGTATTGGGGGGATCTCGCTGAGTAACTGAACCAGAGTTTACTGTAAGAAAGTAGACAAAACCCAGCGCAACTTTATAAAAGAGAAAAAAAAAGCATTTGCTACGGCCTTATTATTATCATTCTGTTTGTGCTATCCTAATTCCATAGTAGGAATCTATTTTAGCCAAGATCTTCATTATGAGAAATGCATAGAACCCTGGTGCTTAGGGGCATAATTAATGCAAACAGAATTCCGCACATTTTGGCACCCCCAGTGATTGTACCTTTCCTTCTCCTTAAAAGGCATAGTTCACCTTTAAATTAACTAGAAGTATAATGTAGAGAGTTCTATTCTGAGACAATTTGTAATTGGTCTTCATTTTTTTATTTGTGGCTTTTGAATTGTTTAGTTATTTGTTTAGAAGCTCTCCAGTTTGGAATTTTGGCAGCTACCTGGTTGTTAGGGTCCAATTTAGCCTAGCAACCAGACAGTTGTTTGAAAGAGAGACAGGAATGTGAATAGAGGAGAGCCTAGATAAGTAATAAAAAGTAACAATGACATTTTAAAGCATGCAATATATTTATGCGTTATTTCATAACACCGTTACTTTCTGAAAACTACTGTTCTGAAAATGACCATTTCCTGCAAATTGCATCACTCTAGGGCCAACACAAACTTGTCCATGTTGTCACCACAGACAATCACCAGCTGCCATGTTGTTTAGTAACGCCCACTCCTGGGAGGCGTTAAGTTTCACAGTAATTATCGCCACATTTTATGCTTTAACGTTTCATATGTGTTTGTGAATTATGCGTTAGTATTATTTCTATTCGATAATTACCTCAAAGCGATGGAAATAACGCTTTGCGATAATCAGGATTTTTGCGCATGCGATATGAGTAGTAACACATGTGAAATGACTTTTTAACGCATAAAACTATGCGATAATCGCTAACGACCTTTAGTGAATCAGCCCCTAAGTCTGTAGTGCAATTCAGATCCCCCAAGGGCAATGTGGTCTTACTACTCAGTCACAATTGATTTTAATTGCACTACAGACTTAGAATGCTAAAAGGCAGGGTAGGACCCAAAGTGTGGTATTAACAACTGTTTTTGAAAAAATAATTGTAAAATAACTGAGCGCTGGCCGTCTTTCTCCTTCTTTTTACGTAACAGGACCTGATAAAACTGTATTTAGTAGTCATAGTGTTAACAGTATTTTATAAGAGCTCTCCATAGCCAAAATTATTATCATGCACACAGTGTTGTCATCATAAAGGAACAATAGCAAATCGGTCTAGAGCTGAGTTTCTATGGGAACCAGATTTAGCCCTAAACGTAGATTTTTCTCCGGCGATCAAAATCTTTTAACCCGGCCAATCGAGGAGACGACCGATATTCACAGCCTTAGCGATATCGGTCGTCGCATCGAGCTGCCAAACACGCACCGAATATCGTACAGAAGGAGTTGCGTGTATGGCGGCTTTTACTTTTAAAGTGGGATTTACATATCCTTTAAGTAATGTTTTCAGTTGTAGCCTTTTGCTCTCCAGTGTAGTTAAGGTGTTTTGTGCTAGAATCACTTTGTGTGTTTGCTCTAAAAGATTTATGCCGCCTAGTAACTTACGTACTTCTTTATCTTCTACTCTTTTACAGCCAAGCGCAATCAGGAGGCCACTCAGCACACACTTTAGTGTTTCCCAGAACGTTGCCGAGGAGATCTCTGCTGAAGAATTGTTATGAATTATTTGGGCCATCCATGATTGTATCTGCTTTTTAATGGTCTCTATATAATAGTCCTTTGGGTGTCCATGGAATTGTACATTTTGTCTAACTGGGGAATGGTCGGATAGGTGGGAATATGAAAATATTGTTGTGAAGCCAATATATAATCAACTCTTGAATAAACTGTGAATGTTTTAGAAAAATGAGTATAGTCTCCCTTTTTTGGGTTAATGCCCGCCTTACATCAACCAGCTGCATTGCTGCTAAAAGGTTTTTGGCCTCTTCGACTCCTTTATTTGAGATATTACTCCTTTGAGAGGAGGAGTCTACTAATGGGTTAAGTGTAGCATTAAAGTCTCCACCCAGTATTATTAACCCTACACTTAAGTTTTCTAAAACTTTCAAAAATGTCTAATATAGGAAATCTGACCTGAATTGGGAACACAGACATTTGCAATTGTACATATCTGGTCAGCCAATTTACCTTTAATCATTAGGAACTGCCCCTCGGTGTCGAAAAGTGTGTCTATATGTTTAAATGGTAGGTCCTTATAAATCAAAGTAAGAACTCCAGTGGCTTTCTTTGTGGGATTGTTGCTCATGGATATATGGGGGTACAATTTATGGGTCGTAGTTAGAGAATGTTGTTGTTTTTTTTTTAAATGAGACTCTTGGATGATCACTATCTTGGCTTCGCTTTTTTACACTCATAGAATCTTTCCTTGCTTGACAGGTTCATTAAAGAAAAGGACAGTACAGTCCGTATTTGTTAGATCAGCCATTCTGGTGGGTTGAATCTACATGCCCTACTAGATTACTTTGCTGACACTTGCTGGTAGCTTGCAATACGGGGAAAGGAGAGGTTAGGAAGGGGGAACAGTCCAGCTAACTAAGTAGCTGAATAGCAAAAGTAAAGTGTAAGCGATGTGCCGCAGTAGTTTTACAAGGGGAGTTCCGCTTGACTGAAATAGTGTAAAGAGGGCAAAGGTGTAATGTACCTTTAATTTGGGGAAACGTAATTGGTTGAGGTGGATAGGATCATATATTTGAACCTGTATCGATCTGAAGCATCCATCCCTAATCCAGTCTTAGGGAAAGAGAACCATTACCAGCAGAATGTTGGAGATAGTAGGGAAAATGTAAGGAAATAATGGTTACCTTAATATATTATAATATACCCATTGCTTTGTAAGGCAAAACATAGGGGGAAAGTTACTCTTTTAAAGGATCTTAGTTTACTCGAGTCCACTCTTATAAAAGCTGAGAAGTGGTAAAGAGTGACTTGGACTTATGTACTTAAGGATGTCCCATAAAACTCGGAGAGTAAAAGGAAAATAAGGGAAACAGTTGTTCATCAGGTAAGAAGTCAAAACAAGCAGTCAGGTCAATGTCTGCGTTCCTCACATGGGGGTACAATGTCAAAATCATTTTTTATTCTGAAAACCAGCTTTATTGTTATGCTGAGGTTTAACATTTGATGTGGCTCTATTCTAGTCACTGTAGAAGTGGCAGGTACCAGTCAGGTCCAGGATCAGAGCATAAAGCTACTTCCTAAGTCCAAACATCTCAAGGGAAAGTTCAATGTCCATAGCAAGTTTTCCAGCATCCTGTTTTAGTTGAAAGAAAGTCGCATCTTGTCTTTAGTGGTTCTGGGAGTACAAGTTATTCTCAGTTCAGTATCCCTGAAGTTCAAACGTTAGCTCTGATATTTTCACGGGATCAGGTAACCATCCCAGGTAAGTCTAATGATGGTAGATGTAGTGTCAGTGGGCGTGTGTATCACTGCTACAGTTCCATCCTTGTTTGTTGTAAGAGCAAAGGGATAGTCACATCTGTAAGGGAAACTCTTCTCCCTCAGAAGGTCAGTGAGTGGCTTCAACATTTTCCATTTGGATAATGTGGTTCTAAAGAGATCCTTGGAGAGTTTAATGACACAGTCCTTATATGTGAAGTTACTGACCTCCTTAGAGTTTAGTAGAATTTCCTCCTTCAACGAAAAACTGATAACAGCACAGTATGTCACACAGAGCATTTAAGGGAGAGGCTTTCAGTTTTTGGACTCTTTGAAATATTTCTATTTCTGTGGATGGATCTCTGTTCAATATACTGTTACATATCTGTAACAATACTGTGCCTATTCCTCGTTTTGTGTAGCTTCTGGCAATCCCCACACCCTAAAATTGTTTCTCCTACTTCTGTTCTCCTGATCTTCCAACTGTCTTTGGAGGTGAAGAATAATATTGTCCTCTTGTTGTAAATGCATATGTATTGTTTTCTGATTAGTTGTGCACTTACTTATGTTATGATCTAGGTCATCGGTGCGCGCTGCCAGAGTAAGCATATGTTTTTGTTATGTCTTGTATTCCCTCCTTTATAGTGGCCGTCACCTCCTGCAACATTTCTCTGATGTTGGCTTTGAAGGTAAGTTTGAGATGTACACTAGTATATCTGTTCTGTCATCAGTATCGCTATCAGGTTCGGATAGCTCTCCATTGGATTTGGCCTTCTCCTCCCTTTCCTCCCGTGCATGCGGTCCAATTTTTTCTTCAAGAATAGAAGCGATGCATCAGGTTGAACCACTTGTTGTTTTCTGCAGAGAGTTCTCTCCCTCTCCGGTTTGTTTTTGCGAGTTTTCCCCATTTCTTCTTTCTCCTATTAGGGCTGTAAGGGGCTCTCAGGAAAGCCACGGCCCAAGATTAATTGTTAACGATATCTCTCAGTTTAAATTACCAAAACGTAAATTGCTTAAAACCCAAATGGATTTGTTGAGAGAAAAAATATACAATACAGGTTGGGTTACCTTTTCTTCCTAACAGCAAGTAAAGATGGTATTCAAGCTGTAATTCACACACCGAATGACAACTACCCCAAGTCAGCCTAGCGGAATGGTCTGCTGAACCTAGCAGCACACAAGCAATGGACTTTACTCTCCAAGAAGAATGGGTCCAAGTGACTAATCCAAACCAAAACTGAGGGATCCAGTGAGCGCCTAAAGTCCCTCTAATTCAATGCAACTTAGAAATGGGCACTTAAAGAGATACTAACACCTCAAATAAAACCCTTTTTACACCTATCATAATATTGTCTTTGCATACTATTTATACTTTTGTCATTTATACTATTTGCCCAATGCTTTTATATAGCAATACACCCAATTCACTATTTTATGACCCTGCTGAACCCTGAATCCTTTACAAAAGATTTGACCGAATACTGAACCGAATCCTAATTTGTTATAAAGAAAACCATGTGCTTTGTGCATGGTAAAAATGTTTTAACTTCCGTGTGTTTATGTGACAAAAAGTCACATGATTTTCAGGATTTGGTTTGGCCAGAGGCATGGATTCAGCCAAATCCGAAACCTGCTGAAAATGGCTGAATCTTGGCCGAATCCCAAACCGAATCCTGGATTCCGTACATCCCTACTTTTATATTATCGATCTGATTCCCCATGTTCCTCTATGAGGGGGCTGCCATATTTGTGCAGCAGGAGACCATTACAATTAGAAGCTATAACTGTCAGATCGAAAAGGGACAGTCAGGTTGGAAAAACTGTCAGGTTTAGGAACTTCAAGGAACAATTACTTACAAAAGGAGCCCTATCAGTGAAAAAGATCAACATGACCTATAGGGAACTTTTATTGTACATTAATATTTTAAAGCATAGTTTTTAGTGTCAGTACCACCTTTTCCATGAGGACTGACTGCAAAGGATCTCAACAGGTTACGGCCATAAGGAAGAAGGAATACATAAGATAACAAAATCTTTTGTCTGTAAAGGTTTTACGCAACTTTGTTATTGTTTTGGTTATTGGGTATACCTGCCATATGTTGTTTATTCCTCCTTCTCTCACTGACTTAAATAATATTCCTGTAGGGAAAGCTGATTGCAGCCTGGCATTGGCTCCTGACGCCCATACACTTAAGTGCCACCTCATCCTGAGAAGCAATCATTTACCCCCCAACTGTAACTGCAGCCATTACCTGCCAGCCAAGGGGATGAACCCCATAAAGTCTACAGCAGCACGTTACTGAACCCCTGTATAACATATTAGCTTACCCCTTTATCCCACCCTTACCTCTACCCGAAAATCTAAAAGGTGAGAACAAGTCCTACTGACAAAGGGAATGTTATACCTTTAAGTTAACTTTTAGTTTGTAATTGGTCTTCATTATTTTAGGAGTCTCTCTCCTATTCATTTTCCAGTCTCTGTTTCAAACCACTGCCTGGTTGCTGGCTGAGTAAACTTTTAGTATGATGTAGAGCAGGGGTCCCCAACCTGCTGGTGTAAAAATTTCCTCCATCGAAAAGTGTCTATACAGGAAACTTACCCCCTTTATCCTGCCCCCCCCCACACACGTCCAAATATTTCATTGGTCCCTCTTCAGCTACAGCAATACATTCAGATCATGTAGGGAATGTTGTGAAATTCTCTAGCTATCCCTTTCATTCCACTACATTGTGTATTAGCCCCACCAATTATTATTAATTCTAGTCAGTATGGCATTCCTAAAGTAGTCAGGGGCAGCACAAGAGAAAGGAAGAGCCCACTGCCGATCACTCCCCCACAGACACATACAAGGTGAAACAGGAAAAATCCAAGCGGTCACCCCTCCCTCAGCCAGCTGTCACTTGGAGTTACAGAAGGGGGGAGGCAGACAGAAGAGGTACAACCTTAGCGCCCCTCCACATTTGCATCCTAGACACGTGCCTCTTTTGTCTACCCCTAGTTCCAGCCCTGCTCATAGGTCCCACGAGCAACATACATTATTCTGTCTCTCCTAACAATTAGGGTCCCTTCTTATGTACTTACATCTGGCCACTGCTAATAACAGATGTTAGTACTTTAGCCTCATCCTCTACTGACTAGGGTTCTAGTGTCTTCCACCTTGTGCAGAAAGATGGGCCCTTAATGATGCCGGTATCTACGCCAGTACAAACATCCAATGAATTAATAAGCCCCCCAAACATCCACTTTGCTTTGAAGACTGCCCCACGTGCATTTATTACTCCAAGTTAACCATATCAACAAATCAGATATTAACAGTCATTCTTCCTTTCTATGTACTGTGAGCTAAAGCACCTGGTTTGTATAGGTGAATGCCCTGGAGTAAACGGCACCCGTTAAAACAAATAGGGGTCAGCTAATAAGTCTTCCTAAGACACAGTCTGGAAAGGGTCCCTTTTTGCTCACACAAGTGGGTGCTATGAAGGCACATCAAAAAGGAGGGCAGAATTACAGCAGACTGTGCGTGTTATATCATTGTCAAAGTCATGACCTTAAGTTAGACTTTGCCCCACTAAATACAGATACAAATGCCCTGTACCAATAGTAACATTGACACAGCTGAAATAGTTCAGGGCTACAGTAAAAACCATTATACTATTATACAAGTACTGTACAAAAAGGAAATTACTAGAAAAGGTAATGCCCGTTGGTCAGTCATGGATTTAGTTTGTCAGTTTAATTATATAAATAATCTCCCCATGTGCATCCATGATTGCCCAACAGGCACTACCTTTGCTTGTTAGGCCATGGGTACATGGGAATCATTTTGCAGACTGAGAGAAGGGGATCCTGCTTCCTGCTTTCGTGGTTTTTTTTTTTGGCCACTCTCTGCTCCGTGTACCTGTGCTTAAGCTGAAGCTATACTTTTCAGCGCAGGGATACAGATTTTAGGGCCACTTTAGGAGATTTTAAGCACACTGTGTGGCCAGTGCAGTGGCCATAAACAGTGCAGTCAGATGTGGTATAACAACTGCTAGGGTCTCGGGCATAAAGCAGCAATGCCAGTTGCCCGAAGTGGGGGCTCAGGGTATTTTACAATTACATGTTATCTTCTCAGATCCCTCTCGTTTCTATTTTCCCACTTTGCATTTTATTCTTGTCCATTTTTCTTGATTTGTGTTTATCTTTACCCCATCCCTTGCCTTGTTTAGTATCTCTCTGATATTCATCTCCTCCAAATCAGTTTAGGGCAAAGGCACACAAAGTGTAGGCCCCACTTTTCTCACATGAGTTTTGTAGCCAGGTGGAGAGAAGTGGATCTGCTCCTATACGCTTCCAGGTTTAGCTGCTCTGACAGGCACAACTTCGGCCCAAGTGCAGCTACACCAGGCAGAGCGGAGCAGAGATCAGTCAAAAAACACATGCTGTGTGTTTTTCGGGCCAATCTCTGCTCTGCTGCACTCAGTGTAGCTGTACACAGCTGTGCCTGTCTTTGCAGCTAAACGTGGAAGCGTACAGGAGCAGATCCACTTCTTTTCACTTTGTCTGCCCTTACCCTTAAGGCAGGGACACATGAAGCAGATTGTCTGCTTTCTTCTTTTTCACCTAGGCAGAGGAAAGCTGTGCTGTGCGCTCCTTCCCATAGCTCAATTCATCAGCGCAAAAATGCACACTTTTGCATTTCCATGTTAATATCCACTTCATGGGTCCCCAAACAGGTCGATGCCATGCCTGTGAATGGAGCTATGGGAAGAAGCAGATCCACTTTTCTCTGCCTGGGTAAAATACACAGGCAAACACTGCTTCAGGTGCCCCTTCCCTAAAACTTCTCTTCTTGCTCTACCTTCTTTCCATTCTCTTCATCTTTCCCTTTCTCCTAGTGTCACATTAACTCATCCTGCTCTCCTCCCTATCTGCCATATCAATGTATTTATTTGTACATGGCAATCTCCCCTTATTTTTACCCTATGGTACAGTTGATCCAATTCTTTTAGTCCTCTGTCCAATGATACAGTGTCTTCTCAATTCTGTGCAATTGCATTCTGTTTTTCTTTCCACTACTCATTTTCCCCCACCTTTTAGTTTCTACCATTTTTACTTCCGCCTGCCCCCACCCACACTGTGTATGCTTCCCCGGCATAAACAGTCCTCCTCTTAATTTTCCACCTGGCCCCCCAACACCCCACTCACACAAGGTCCTTGTTATGTTGTGATTCCCTGACAGGTACATGCAAAAAGTTTAAGGCAAGTGTCACAAGGGGCGGATCCTTGGCCTGCAGATAAATAGCGGCTGAGAATCCGCCCCTACACTTGAGCGCCTGTGCCCGGAAGCACTGCTTTGTCTTGGGTGCAGGCACACACAGCCAATTTCAGCCAGAAACTGGGTGATTTAAGAGTTTGCAGATGAAGCTGAATGTTATTCAATCACACTGCAATGCTAAGCTTTGCTTTACAGACATATGAATCATTTTGGCACGTTTAGTACAAATTTCTGAAAATTACCCCAAAGCTTCCAATTTACAGCACCTTATGTCCCACATATCATTAGGAACAAAGCTACAACAGCCTAGATATTAACTGCCATTGCTCCGGTGCAGAGGTTAAAGCTATTAAAGGGGTTGTTCACCTTTGAGTTAACTTTTAGTATGGTAGAGAGGGATATTCTGAGAGAATTTGCAATTGGTCTTCATTTTTAATGAATTGTTTTTTAGTTATTTCATGTTCAGTTCAGCAGCTCTCCAGTTTGGAGCTTCAGCAGCTATTTGGTTGATAGGGTCCAAATTACCTTAGCAACAAGGCAGGGGTTTGGATAAGAGACTAAAATATGAATGGGAGAGAGAAAGGAGCCTCACAGAGCAATAGTTTTTTGGCTGCCTGGGTCAGTGACCCCTATTTAAACTGCAAAGAGTTGGAAGAAGAAGGCAAATAATTAAAAATTATAACAAATAAAAAATTACTATAACAAATTATGAAGACCAATTGAAAAGTTGCTTAGAATTGACCATTCCATAACATACTAAAAGTTAACTTAAAGGTGAACCACCTCTATAAAGCAAAGAACATATTATATACATTCTTGGCAATTACAGCCCTTGCCTGCCCGCATGTATTAGATATGTGCTTGAGATTCTAAGCATTAATTCTTATATTTATGTGGTAAACTAACTGGCCATTAGGCGGGGGTAGAATTATATTACGGAAATGGGGATTGGGAAGTGTTTATTTGTCTCATCTCTTGATAAATTACAATTCCCAGCGACCCCCCCACACACACACCCACCAATGTGGAATTGCCACGGAAACATTTATGTCACTCACATATGGTAAAAATCCAAAAGTACACAAAGGAAGATCCTACTATGTAAGCAAAATATTTAATCAAATATTTTAATGAGCTTTTGAAAGCACCCAGATGAGTGAGGTGCCAGGGTGTTTGTACTTGTACTTACCTGCAGGGGGCATGTTGGTACAGTCTGCTAGGGTTGTTCCTCTGTGTCGCACCGAACTCCTCCTGAGCTGCACGGCCCAAGCATCAATACGACTTGCTCACATGGTTCCTTCTCGCTTAGGTTTCAAATGTGAGAATCTGTCTCTTTCCCATCATGCACCTTTGATTCTGTGCCTTTTTCTTTCATAGACAGATCCCACCTGGAAGTTAAACAGACAGTTCAGCTTAAACTTTACCCATATTATCATACAGATGGCAACATTCTAACACAATTTGGATTTACTCTTCTCTGGAACTGCAGCCGCCTGGTTGCTAGAGCTTAATTACCCTAACAACCACACAGCAGTCTGGAAATAAGAATGGGATATGAATAGTTGATGGGCTGAAAACAAAAAGATGGATACAAATAATAACACTATTATTAATATACAGACTAATCAAGCCAGCCGAAGGCACAAGGGAGGCTGTACAGAGTAATGGTAAAACCCTTAGTATCACCCCTATTGGTTTATATGGCAACTGCCCAGACCTGAGGGCCAAGTGACAGTGGCACGAAAACCAGGGGCACAGCAATTCTGTGGATCCCGGTGATTGCTATAGAGATGAATGGGGTTGATATAGAGCATAAAATCACTTGGAAAAAAAATATCCTAAATCCCCCTCTGTGCAATTACTCTAAAGCTGTACGTTACTGGCAGGGGGTAATGGGGCAATAGAGGGTCCCGCGGGAGCGCATCTCTAACAAAATGGGCTTCAGTATAGTCTGAATAAAATCCATCCTTCCTATACACATTGCCTTTCTTCCCTATTAATAACACTGGCATCAAATACCAACTTTACTGGCCAGGTGGCACCCCCAGATACAGACATGGGGGCACATTGAGGGAAATCATAATAGAGATGGAAGAATGACAGAGAGACTTTATCTCCAGCCTTGTTTCTTTGGTACAAAAATGTTTTTCCTACCTCAACCTTTACAATACTGTGTAGCTTCTGGGGGTCAGTGACCCCAACAACAAGAAGGGAAATGCATTGACTGCACATATATTCTCAGCCTCCTGCCATATGATCACAGCCGCATATGAACTGGCATTTGGCTGCAAGCTGCCAGGGATACTATGCCTTGCAATGCCTATGTAAGCCAACTCCCTGGTAGCACGGGAGTAGAGCCTTCAAAAAAATATATTCCTAATATAATACTTCTATCTGCCTCAACAAACTATGTCTCCAGCCATTGCTAAACTACAATTTGCAGCATTCCCTATGATAACCAGTAGCTGAGTTGTAGTTCACTTAATAGCTAGTGGGCCCCCAGTCAGAGAAGATCTAAGCAGGGTCATCATCAGTAGGGATAGGGGAGCCCAGTCAGTGCAAGCTCAATTGTTCCCAAGTCTCACTATACAGCCAATCACAGTCCTGTATGTATCTGAGTATGTGTCAGTTTGGCAGTTATTGTGCTTCAGTGACATCACCAACGGCTCTCACAAACGGCAGTTATACCATTTCTGGATTCAGAGGTAAGTGGAGCAGATTAAGAAACTGGGGATTAAGCAATTTGGGGTTTTTGGCACCCATGATTTATAGAAGCTTTATTAGTGGGGTCACACTCCCCCAAATTGCCCCCTGGAACCAAAGCTCCAAAAATTACCACCCCATTATCTCCTATTGGTATTGCCTGGGGAGATGCTTGTCATAATTTTGTCCGTTGGAAATGTCTGTCATCTTAACCAATAACATTTGCTGACAAAAAGGGGGGGGGGATACATTTTAGGCAACTTTTTTATAGTAGCTTTTATAGTAGTTTGGGCAGTGGAGTCAAAGACCCAAAATTGTACCCATTGCTTGCTCTTGTTTTGGGAGATGTTAATCATGAAACTGCTGGAAATTGTCAGTGTGTTTGCCAAAAATGCAGAAAGTGTGTGTGGGGGGGGGTAAATTTTAGGTGCAGCCATCAGGAGATACAAATGCAGAGGAGCCAATTAATTATGGGGTATGCCATTGTTAGCAGGAGTAAAACCTCAAAAAAAGTCGATTTTAATGTGCAGAGCTGCAGAACAAAAATGCAGTAGAAAATCATAATCACTGTATCATTAGCCCTAAACCTCTGCTTCTCTAGCTATAGCTGTACTACTTTTCCCAGCATCCCCTGTGGCTCAGTTGAAGTTCTAAAACATTGTGTATTTTGTGTTTGCTTACTGCTGCTTTTAAACTATTAGACCATTTAATCTACCTCTCTTTAGCTGTAACTGCCAACTGTCATTTGGACGTTAGGGTCCCACTCACCCTAGCAACGGTCAGTAGCCTTAGCACTAGAGTGGATGATGGATAAGGAAGAGTTAGTACAGTTAGTAGAATAAATGCTAAAGTGTTAGGATCCCTTGTGTTATGGGTGCAGGGGCACTAATCAGAGTAGAGCAGGTTATGGGGAGCAGACATGTTGGGTATGTGCAGGGAGAAGCAGGTTCTTTGAGGATATTGAGATGATCCCTGCTCTCAGTGCACAATGGGATCTGCAGTCTTGTCATAAGCCAGCTCTGACATTAGAGGCAAACCAATGCTAACTACCTCTTATGCCTGACATCAGAGTGCATTATGGGAGATAAAGGCTCTTTACAAGAGCCAGTGAGGAAAGTCTACATCCTGGATGACCATCATGTTTGTTAGCTAAATAGCACATACACACAAGCTATCAGGCTCATTTTCTTCTATAGTCTGAAAATGATTGAAAATTATGGGATCTGTACTTCATGCATTCCCATTTCTTTTGGAGTCAGAGTAGCTCATATTCTTTTATATAATAGAGGGGGTTATGTGCTGTATCCCTGGTTAATATTAGTTCATTTTAAGGCCCCCAAATTTAAAACAGGAGCAGTTTTGCAACTTTGTATTGATATTGCTTATCAGTCTGGATCCAATGGGCTCCCTACTCTCCTGGGGTTCCAGAGGCGGCAGGGTTCACTGCCCCTTATATTCTCATCAATCCTTTATTTTATTTTCTTCCCATAGCGGTAAGTATTGCAAGCGACTTTGGTGATTAACAACGATATCAGCGATACCAAAGGGAGAAGAACAGCAAAGGAAAGAGGAGACTCGAGTGATTCCCTGCCCAGAGGATATTTTCATCTTCCCATTTGGGGTCCTCTGGACAAAGGTACTGGTCCTGCATTTCCCCCTCTATAATTTGAGTAAGGTTATCTTTCCCTCTTGGATGTACCAAGCTGTTCATTATTTCTTTAGCGCCAGCTATTATTCATAATTCCTACCTGTAGATTTGTAAGATAGGGGCTTAAAATATGGAAGATAAATTGAAATTAGAAATTTTTTTAAAATGGGCTCATCTGTGGAGTTACAATTCCCAACATTCCACGGAAAGGGACATTAAGAAAGGTCACACTAGGAGAGCGAAATATTAAAGTAAATCACTTCACTGGTTCTGATGAGTGAGGAACCAAGGCGCAAGGGGTGTTCTTCTGTGTTGCACTGAACTCCTCCGCTGCTGCAGATACAGTGCTGCATGGCCCGAGCATCAAACCCTCACTCACATGGCTCCTTCTCACTCAGGATTCAACTGTGGGAAGCTGTCTCTTTCCCATCATGCACCTGTGATCCTTTGCCTTTTTCTTCCATAGACAGTTTAACCAGATCTAATCTGGAAGCAGAAAGACCAAAACAATTCTCATCAAATTGACAAAATTCAGCTTAAACTTTACTTTTCATATCATACAGACAGCAGTGTTCCAACAACCCCCATAGAGAATAAAATGTAATTTAAGCATGAACTTCACCTTTAAAATTAAAGAAACATTTATAGAATAAATAAGCTGGAGAAAGAGTTATATTTGTTCAGTGATTCATAAAGGTGTAGTTCACCTAGAATGTCCTATGATTAGCAGCTTTTTAACTTTTGTGAAAGTTGTAGTTTTACTGCAGCTAAAGAATAAAACTGTGCCTAATTGACCACTGACTTGGACATAACTAAATGACCCCATTGGCTGGCAGTGCTTCTGTTCCCTGCAGTATCACTGAGCATTAGAAATAGCGGCACTGCCCCCAAGGTAATTTACTGAAGGGCTCATACACTAACATGTATTGACAAATGCTGTAACTGTATAATGTTTAAACATGCATTTCCACCATTTGCATTGAAAGTTGTAAGAAATAATTGGCTGATATAAGTAGTCCTGGTTTAACGTCTGATAATGTCATTAGGTTGGGTTGCAAAACCCAACAGACTGTTCCTCATCCTCAGCTTATTATTCAGCTTCTTCTTCTTCTTCTTCTTCTTATTAGCGGAGCCACCAATCGCAAATCAGATGTCACTTGTTGGCTTTCATTGGGGAAATTAAAATGTCTGCCATTCAGACACTATTAAAACCAGGGTACCCAAACCTTGCACAGTGGTTTTTACTACATAACTGTGGTCCAAGGTTAGAAAAAGTGGGCCGAGCAAACAACAGATCAGATTCCATTCAGTGACTTCATGTTTTTTAACCCAACATGAAGTTTGTTCTCAAACTTCCCTTTCTTTTTTTTTTTAAAGTATTTATTTATTTTGTTTCAAAACAAACAAGACATTTAACATTCCTAACAATCGTTTCTTGTACAGCGTATTGAATCGTCAGTATATAGAGGATATCTATACAGAGTATAAATTGTACCAGGTTACCTAGAGATTGCACATTAAACAGGTTTCATCAAACTTCCCTTTCTAGTTACCACTTGAGCTTGTAGTTTTTTTTTTTATCTCCAATAAAGCAGTGACTAATACCAACCTTTCTTTCCTGATACAGGAGATTCAAGATGGGTGCCAAGCTGTGTAACATCTTGCACCAGCAGCAAAACACTGAGGTAAGGCTGATGGAAATATAAAGCCATTGTTTCCTGCCTGAGGGTGAGGCCTTGCCACCAGATATAAAGGGGAACTGTCACTGCAAAGAAAATTCCTCCGCTTATAATAAATATTTAGTCAAATAGCTGTTTTTTGCAGTTCTTCACATGTTTATTAGTTTAACATTCACTAAAGTTTGAGCTGATTTCATTTTTTTCCATTCTCTATAGGCTGAGGACACCAATCAGTGTTTTGATTATTCTGAGCTTTTAGCTATGAAACATCAGCTGGTAAGCACCATTCAAAAGGAGATGCGTGTAGCAGCAGGGGCGGAAAACCTGTACCGGGCCACCAAGAACAGAAAGACCAAAGCCCAGGTGAAGGAGCTGAGGAAGAGCAGTGAGGAAAAGGTGAAAGCCCTTTACTCCTCTCTCCTCAAGCTCACTCAGGAGATAGCTCGGAAGGAAGCAGAGAACACTCGAGGTGAGCTACAACTATCTCTGGCCTCTTTCCTTTCCTATTTTCATTATATGTGGAAACTGTGTGGCACCATAACAGCACACCCACTACCACTTCATGGACATCACACTTAGTTCTGCATGAATATAAATTACTTTGCATTGACTTGGAAGCATTTGCATGTATATTTGAAAACAAAAGTCATAAAAATCAAGAAACAGCCCTTAAGCCTTAACCAGGTACAATTCTACAATGTGAAAAGAAACATGGGCATTTCAAATTGTCCTCCTTCGCATCCTCGGATTTAAGAATATCATGTATTTGAAACTCCTTATGTCTATCAAACTTGTTTTCCATAGTTTCAGATGCTGTACTGGAGACGACTGAGACTACAAATGACATCGATGTAGTTTTCCCAGCAGAGAAGGTCACTGGGCCTGAGGTTCCGGTCATTTCAGACACCGCCAGTGACTCTTCCCAAGTGAGTACATTACATTGACATTACATTTATGTCTTGGGCAGAGCACAAACATTTCCCCTTATCTTATCCTTGTGATCCTTTTTTGTTTGCAGCACCATCCTGATGATTCTGCTGAAGAACCGGGGCCAGAGATAGAGCAGCCCCAAGTTCCACCTGACAGGTAAGGATTTATTGGAGTTTCTCAGAGGCCAGATTAAATCCCTGCCCTATTCTTTCAAATAAGAGCAATACAATCTTAACAATAACTGTGTTATTCTTCCAATTAAAGTGAAGTACCTGCAGAGGAAAATGAAGATGCAGAAGAGGACAAATGGTAATATGAACATGCATTTAGCTGGGAGATTCCATTATACACAATATTATAGAGGGCCCCTATAATACTGTGCCCTCTATGAGATATGGCGGGGGTGCTACAGTATTGGGGATTATGGAGAATGAATCAGCTGAGGGAAGCAATAGGATAGCTTACAGGTAATCAATAACTAAGCAAGGGATTAAGAATGGACATTAACCTGTATTATACTTATAGTGACTTACCTGCAGAAGATGAGGAGGATGACGAAGAGGCCAATGTGGAACAACAGCAGCCTGAGAAAGAGGAAGACAGGTAAGATCACTCTTTATAGGCAAGGCTGCAGGTTAGCTTGCTTTCTATTATTAACTGTACATTTGCATTATAGTGATCTTTTACCACAATTACTTTATCCCAATAGCGACGTGCAAGTGCATGAAGGAGACTCCTCGGGAACATCACAGGGCCCTCACCCTGGTGATTATAGTCCAACTCAGAGGGATTGCCAGGCAGAGGAGCCATTAGAGGAGACCCAAAGCACTCAGTAAGACAAAACCTCAATACTGGAAATGAATAGTGTGTGTATATATATATATATATATATATATATATATATATATACTACGTTGCATAAGACACAATTTCTGTTTCTTCCCTTCCAGAGAGCTGCAGTTCTGCAGTTTTAATGCAACAGACTTTCGTCGCATTCAAGTTCTAGGCAGAGGAAGCTTTGGCAAGGTAAGTCATTAAGTCTCTAATTAGAATTTGGCAATATATACAAGGGAACATTCAGTGTCACTAAACTCACTCTCTTATGCCAGGTCCTACTTGTTGAGTACCTTCCGGCAAATATAATCTGTGCCCTGAAGGTGCTCAAGAAGGACAACATCAACAACGAAGAGGAAATTCAACGGTAAGCACATGGGGAATGATTGCATAATCTGATAGGCCTAAGCTTTTAATTGGCAGTCACTTTCTGTCTGTCAGTCTTTTTCATTTTATACACTTATCTCTTCACTTGCCTTCCTTCCATCCAGTTGCTTTTGTTACCATTATATTTTACTTATATTGGACTTATTTTCTCTTTCATCTTTCAGCATCTTAGCCGAAAAGCAGATTGGGCAGTTGGTGAATCCGGACAGGTTTTTAGTGGATTTATATGCCACATTTACCAGCAAATATCATCTATTTTTTATCATGGAGTTTGTTGCAGGAGGGACTTTAAGAACGCACCTGGAGAGCTGTGGGCACTTCGATCTGGAGAAAGCTACGTAAGTATAAATTAAGTTACACTAAATATTACATTTCCTATATGAAAGCAGCATATAATGATCAAATGTATTTTCCTTATGCTTGCAGGTTCTACGCTGCCTGTATTACCCTAGGTCTGTCGGCGATCCATACCAAAGATGTCATACACAGGTAAGAGTTTATAAAGAGCTCGGTACCTTTAGGGTGAAGACACATGGAGCTACTAGTAGCAGCTACTTGTAGTGGCTACTAAAATAGACAATCCTGATCATTTACTGATAACAGTCTCAATATGTGTTTTAGCAGACGCAATTCTCATTATTGTCTATGGCAGGGTATTTTCTGTAGCGTTTCGTAGCCATGAAAAAGTAGCTGCTACTAGTAGCTCTGTGTGTCTTCACCCTTAGTGGCGAGTACAACCTGGAGTTTTGAAGCTGTTGCAGTTTTGCAGCAGAACAGCTACAGGTTGAAAGTCACTATTTAGAAGGTTATGGGAAGGAAATAGAACAAGAGGCAGAATTCTCTGGCAGCAGTTTTAATGTGTCATTATAATATCTCCATTTTGTTTGAATGCAGAGATTTAAAGCCAGGAAATCTACTCATAGATAAAGCCGGCTACTTAAAAATCGCCGATTTTGGCATGGGCAAAACAGGTAAGAGGGCCTTGTATAATTATCCAGCACAAAGTGGACTAATTTACGGTTTACACTGGCATTAATGCCTCAATAAATATCACTTACAATTTGGCTTTTTTTTTTTAAGGCATTGGATATGGAGACAGAACAAGCACCATACTTGGCACTCCAGCTTACATGGCACCAGAGCTCGTGAAGGAGGAGCAATACACAAGAGCTGTCGACTGGTGGGCTCTTGGAGTCATCGTGTATGAAATGCTCCTTGGAACAGTAAGTAGAAATTGCCACTGGTCAGTTATAGAGGGAGGTAATACAGAAATAAGTAGATCTACTGTTATTTATCTAACCTCATAAAGCACTCTCTCTTTATAATAATCCTGGTCCCCTAATACATTCTTATTATACAATGCAGAGACCCTTCACCGGAATGGACATCGATTTCATGTATGAGTGGATTGAGGAGGATGAGCCACACTATCCCGACTCCCTGGAACCACAAGCACTGAGCTTTATATCACAGGTAAGTAGCACTGAGCTATATGTTTATTACAACCAGCTCTTTAGCTCAGCGACCACTTTAGAATTTAACTCTTGAGTCTCCCCGATGCTTCTGTACATGTAACTGCCATTTTCTGTTCTTGTAGCTCTTGATGAAGAATCCAGAGGAGCGACTGGGTTCTACCCAGGATGATGCAGAGGATGTAGCTCATCATCCATTCTTTAATGTAAGTTCTCTGTCTCTAGTGTCATAATAATTCTTATATCTTCTGGGAAATACCCCTGGATACTATCTCAGGGGTACAGTCCTTTCATATCTTTAGCTTCTAAAAATGGCCGTAAGGTACCATTTTCTGAAGATCTTTAAATAACTTTAAATAATTGTAAGCCCTACCGGGCATGGACCACCTTCCTACTTTGTCTCATACCACATGAAACGTATTCCCTGTGCATTTATATATATTTATTGTATTTATTTATTATAACACTTGTCCTCCCTGTGTGTAATTTTGTATTTTGTAAGATTGTACAGTGCTGCGTACCCTTGTGGCTCTTTATAAATAAAGTTATACATACATACATACATACAAATAACAAGCATTTTTATGGTACCTGTTTGCAGAACACAGCCTGGGATGACATCATTGATGGGAAGGCAACAGCCCCGTTCGTACCCAGCCTCAACGGACCGGAGGATGTCAGCTATTTTGCTGAGAAGTACACCAAGCTGCCAGCCAATCTAACGCTGCCCAAAGGACCTTGTGCTGAAATGGCAGATGACATTGAAGAAGCCTTTCAGGACTTCAACTTTTCGGCATTTTAGGTCCTAATGGGATAATAGGTAAGAAAGGGCCTGAGTAAAAAGACAAATAGCACAAATCAGAAGAATAAATGCCCAGCATTAGGATTCTTTACGTTAAAAGTGCAGGGGAACTGATCAGAGCAGGGCTAGTTATGGGAATCAGGCACATTAGGGATTCTATGGGAATACTAAGATGACCTCTGAGATGATTGCTCTTCTGCAATTATACATGAAAAATAATCACAAAAACCAAAATCACCAAAAAACTTGTTGATATAACAAGGTAACCAAAAGGGAGTGCATCCCCTAAGTGTTATAGAATATCTACAGGAATATCAATTGTAAAACTGTGTGGATTTAATTCTAAGTTTATTGTTTGGCTTTTATAGGCGTTTAGAAATGGCACCTACCAACAGCTCCATCAGCAGTTCCCAAAGTACCAAATACTGCAGTACCACCATTCAGGTATCACCTCTTTAAGTAAATGCAGTTCTATCAGCAGTGACCCTTCCACAAGCTACCTCAGGCCAGCCACCACCAATAGTGTGTTCAGGTAAAACCATCAGTGCATCTCCATCTATCCTCCATATTTCCACCAGTGCTTTCATCCAACTCTGTTCAACCAGCAGTGCCTCAACTTACATCTGCTGTAATTCCACCAGCCGTGCTCCCCTACTTACACAGCAATAACACCAGTAGTGCTCCCATGCACTTTCACCAGCGGTGCCTCCTCTGACAACCACCGCATTTCTACCAACGATGCCACCCCTGCCACCACCAGCAGGACCTCTTCTTTCAAACAGATATGGAATCATACACAGAAGCGCCCTAAAGCATTCGTTACACCCTGCATTCCTTTTCACTCCATCCATCAGACTGCAGAAGCCGGGGTCTGCAGACTGCCTGGGGTCCAATGGAATGGAAGGGAATGCAGCAGCTTAATGGCACTCATGTGTATGCTGCCATATCTTGGTTTCTTTAACAACAGTGCCTCTTTTTCCTTCCTCTGCAGCAGTGTCTCCTCTTACACTCACTGCAGTTCCACCAGTGATGCCTCACCTGCCACCTTCCGCAGTTCCACCACCAGTACCTCCTGTTTCAACCAAAATCTGCCACCATAAACAGGAACACTACTTAAGCTAAATGCAGGGTAGACCCTGCATTCCTTCTTACTCCATCCATCAGACTGCAGAAGCCGGGGTCTGCAGGCTGCCTGGGTTCAATGGAATGGAAGGGAATGCAGCTTTAACCCAGCATTTTTGTTATGCGGTCACATCACTCTTTTTGCCTCCCTCTCTTTACACTGTAATACAACAAGCAGTCTCTCCCTTTATGGTTTCACCAGCTATGCAATTTTTATGTTATTACATTTACCCCAGTTCAACCATTATTAGTTAATAAAATATATAATAGATAATAATTATGTAAAAAATGCTGATGCACACCAGGAAAATTTTATCAAAAAAAAGATACTTAGTTTATTTAGATCGACGTTTCGGTCCTCACCCGGGACCTTTATCAAGATATAAAATGTGCAAACAAACAGTGTTTATAAAGACTCACCCACCAGTTAACCACCACCAAACCACACCCCTCTCTGGAGTGGCTGTGTTAACCCTTAAAAAAGATCTCAGTTCCAGCAGATATCAAACCAATCACATTTCCAGGTAATCTGTAAAATAAAGTGCATAATGCATAATATTCTATAAGGTGCAACATAAGAAAAAGTGCAATACATCATGGTGTATAAAAATGTATAAAACTTAAATTCCAAATGAATGGTGCAATGTCAGTTAAAATGCAGTCCATTGAGGTGCATGCAAATAAAAGGACCCAAATGCCAAATACAAATACACACTATTACCACATAATAATAAAAGCATTGCAGAAATATTACTTAAAAATACCTAGAATAAAATGGGACTTGCAATGGTAGAAACAGAGTTTGAAGTGTACTGGGTGAAACCCAAACATTACCTGGTATTTAAATAAGAGGCAAAGGAACAATACTCATTAAGACCCCGGGGGGAGACAGTATCCAGAGTTCTAATCCAAAACATCTCCTTCTGAAGCAGCATGCGATCCCAATCACCCCCCCCTGCTGGGCTCTGGGATCAAATCTATTCCCATGAACTTAAAAGCTGGTAACCTGTGCCCCATTATTAAAAAATGCTTAGGTAGGGGTAAATCGGATTTGCCGGTTTCAAAGGCTTTCTTAATGGTAGACCTGTGATTTCCCATTCGCTCACGTAAAGTATTTTGTGTTTTGCCCACATACGTTAAACCACAGGGACAAGTAATTATATAGATCACGTGGGTTGATGTACAGGAAATACGGTGTCTTATGTTAATTTCTTTGCCAGAGTGGGGATGTCTAAAGGATTTACCTGGTGCCATGTATCTACACGTTGTGCACCCTGCACACTTATAGCATCCCTTTTTCAATTTATTTAACAGACTAAAACTAGAGTCATAACACTTAATGGGGTCTGTTTTCATTAAAAGATCTTTTAGATTAGGCCCCCGCTTGTATCCCCACATGGGCTTTTGAGCTGCAACTTTAGACAGCTTCTTTAGACAGTGACAAGAAGCTGTCTAAAGTTGCAGCTCAAAAGCCCATGTGGGGATACAAGCGGGGGCCTAATCTAAAAGATCTTTTAATGAAAACAGACCCCATTAAGTGTTATGACTCTAGTTTTAGTCTGTTAAATAAATTGAAAAAGGGATGCTATAAGTGTGCAGGGTGCACAACGTGTAGATACATGGCACCAGGTAAATCCTTTAGACATCCCCACTCTGGCAAAGAAATTAACATAAGACACCGTATTTCCTGTACATCAACCCACGTGATCTATATAATTACTTGTCCCTGTGGTTTAACGTATGTGGGCAAAACACAAAATACTTTACGTGAGCGAATGGGAAATCACAGGTCTACCATTAAGAAAGCCTTTGAAACCGGCAAATCCGATTTACCCCTACCTAAGCATTTTTTAATGATGGGGCACAGGTTACCAGCTTTTAAGTTCATGGGAATAGATTTGATCCCAGAGCCCAGCAGGGGGGGGTGATTGGGATCGCATGCTGCTTCAGAAGGAGATGTTTTGGATTAGAACTCTGGATACTGTCTCCCCCCGGGGTCTTAATGAGTATTGTTCCTTTGCCTCTTATTTAAATACCAGGTAATGTTTGGGTTTCACCCAGTACACTTCAAACTCTGTTTCTACCATTGCAAGTCCCATTTTATTCTAGGTATTTTTAAGTAATATTTCTGCAATGCTTTTATTATTATGTGGTAATAGTGTGTATTTGTATTTGGCATTTGGGTCCTTTTATTTGCATGCACCTCAATGGACTGCATTTTAACTGACATTGCACCATTCATTTGGAATTTAAGTTTTATACATTTTTATACACCATGATGTATTGCACTTTTTCTTATGTTGCACCTTATAGAATATTATGCATTATGCACTTTATTTTACAGATTACCTGGAAATGTGATTGGTTTGATATCTGCTGGAACTGAGATCTTTTTTAAGGGTTAACACAGCCACTCCAGAGAGGGGTGTGGTTTGGTGGTGGTTAACTGGTGGGTGAGTCTTTATAAACACTGTTTGTTTGCACATTTTATATCTTGATAAAGGTCCCGGGTGAGGACCGAAACGTCGATCTAAATAAACTAAGTATCTTTTTTTTGATAAAATTTTCCTGGTGTGCATCAGCATTTTTTACATATTTACATTGTTTATCTGATTTGCACCTAGGTTGTTATCCCTATAAGTGTGTGCCTCAGCCTTTTTCTATATAGATAATAATTAGATAAGCGTTATCACCTCTTTTAAACCCAATATGGCACCATAAACAGGATCACTCTTAAGCTCCATGGTAGACTCTCCTTTTTGCTCCATCCATCAGACTGCAGAAGCCGGGGTCTGCAGCAAGGGAATGTAGCCTTAACCCTGCAGCTTAATGGCACTCATGTATATGCTGCCATATCCCTTTTCCCTCACCACCACTGCCTCCCTTTCCTTTCACTGCAATAGCACCAGTAGCGCCTCCCCTTACACTCACCCCTGTTACACCCACGTTACCTCCTCTTTCAACCGAATATGGCACCATAAACAAAAGAACCCTTAGGCAAACTCGGTCAATCCTGAATTTCTTTTCATTCCATCCAGCACACTGCAGAAGCCGGGGTCTGCAGGCTGCTTAGAAGGAAATGCAGGATTCACCTTGCAGCTAAATGGTGCTCGTGTGTATGCTTCCATATTGTTTACTGTTTCCCCCTACCCTTGGTTTAATTGGGCGCATTTGATCCTGGGAGAAATCCGATTGCCGTTAAGGAGTCAGGAAGGAATTTTTCCCTCTAGTGAAGCAGATTGGCCCAAGCTTCAAGAGGTTTTTGCCTTCCTTAGGACCAAAATAGCCCAATCTATTAATTTTAATAATTATTAATCATATTTTCTATAAAATCTATAAGTTTCAAATTATTATTAATAAAACTGTGCTGTCACAGGTTTACCATCAAGCCACTGTGTGTATGTGTCTTTATTCTGGGTATTGGTGTCATTTTGAAGGAATAACATATAGTAGGTTAGAGAGAATGGATCAAATGAAGAAACACTGAATGGTTCAGTACCTGTGAGTGACAGGTGCCCTCCTCCTGTGGGTATTGGCTGCTCTACCAAGAATTCTCACACTGGCCTAACAGGCTGAAGATTCTGTTTATAATGGTCATTCTTGGAATCCTCCACCATTCCCCATCATGGGATGAAGGCTGTATGCTTAGTGCAGCAACTTGGACATGTATCCACATTCAAAAAGCTGGGGGGAAAGAAAAAATAATTAATCAAAAAACTCAAACCAGGATTTAATGTGATACGGACACACTTGAATTTATCACAGTTATGGCATATCCTTATAAAAGGGAAAAAAAATAACACAATGTTTTGACTGCATTTTAGTTTAATTAGGAATGGATTCTTTTCTCCGTTTCATAGTCTGGGTTATCAGGTGCCCCCTCATAGGGAATGTAATGTAGTTGCAGATGATATTCATTGGGTAGATGAGAAGATGCGGGAATTGCATTAACCAGGCAAGGAAATAGAATAGGAAATCTTCTTAGGATTTGTCAAATGCTTCCATGTTTGGTAGGGAATGCTCATGTCTTCAGCAGGTGCCCATTGTATTGCCTGTAATTTCTCCCCTATCCTATCCTGGCAGTTTTCCAGTCCAAGCCTGCCTAGGTCAGTCCAGGACTGTCCTCTCACAGAGTGGGATGTCACATCAATATAATCAGAAACCTAATTATAGTGGCATAACTATCGGAGGGTATAGAAGCAGGGTGTAGCACAGGTTTTGTAAATATCGTACCTATAGTACCCAAATCTGATGTAATACATTTGCCTCCTCATTATGTCACATGAAGAGGTCGAAGGTTGTGGCTGAATAAAACAGGTAGAAATAAAACTAGTAAATTGGAGGTCCTTTAAAAGGGGTTGTTCACCATTAACCTGTAACTCTTAGATGTACAAAATATTATTCTGTGACAATTTGCAATCAGTCTTCATTATTTATTATTTGTAGTTTTTTTTACTTATTTTACTTTTTGTTTAGAAGCTCTATAGATTGGAGTTTCAGAAGCTATCTGGTTGCTAGGGTCCAAATTACCTTTGCAACTATATATATATATATACAGTGGAGGAAATAATTATTTGACCCCTCACTGATTTTGTAAGTTTGTCCAATGACAAAGAAATGAAAAGTCTCAGAACAGTATCATTTCAATGGTAGGTTTATTTTAACAGTGGCAGATAGCACATCAAAAGGAAAATCGAAAAAATAACTTTAAATAAAAGATAGCAACTGATTTGCATTTCATTGAGTGAAATAAGTTTTTGAACCCCTACCAACCATTAAGAGTTCAGGCTCCCACAGAGTGGTTAAACACTTCTACTCAATTAGTCAACCTCATTAAGGACACCTGTCTTAACTAGTCACCTGTATAAAAGACACCTGTCCACAGAATCAATCAATCAAGCAGACTCCAAACTCTCCAACATGGGAAAGACCAAAGAGCTGTCCAAGGATGTCAGAGACAAAATTGTAGACCTGCACAAGGCTGGAATGGGCTACAAAACCATTAGCAAGAAGCTGGGAGAGAAGGTGACAACTGTTGGTGCGATTGTTCAAAAATGGAAGGAGCACAAAATGACCATCAATCGACCTCGCTCTGGGGCTCCACGCAAGATCTCACCTCGTGGGGTGTCAATGATTCTGAGAAAGGTGAAAAAGCATCCTAGAACTACACAGGAGGAGTTAGTTAATGACCTCAAATTAGCAGGGACCACAGTCACCAAGAAAACCATTGGAAACACATTACACCGCAATGGATTAAAATCCTGCAGGGCTCGCAAGGTCCCCCTGCTCAAGAAGGCACATGTGCAGGCCCGTCTGTAGTTTGCCAGTGAACACCTGAATGATTCTGTGAGTGACTGGGAGAAGGTGCTGTTGTCTGATGAGACCAAAATAGAGCTCTTTGGCATTAACTCAACTCGCTGTGTTTGGAGGAAGAAAAATGCTGCCTATGACCCCCAAAACACCGTCCCCACCGTCAAGCATGGGGGTGGAAACATTTTGCTTTGGGAGTGTTTTTCTGCTAAGGGCACAGGACAACTTATTCGCATTAACGGGAAAATGGACGGAGCCATGTATCGTGAAATCCTGAACGACAACCTCCTTCCCTCTGCCAGGAAACTGAAAATGGGTCGTGAATGGGTGTTCCAGCACGACAATGACCCAAAACATACAGCAAAGGCAACAAAGGAGTGGCTCAAGAAGAAGCACATTAAGGTCATGGAGTGGCCTAGTCAGTCTCCGGACCTTAATCCAATAGAAAACCTATGGAGGGAGCTCAAGCTCAGAGTTGCACAGAGACAGCCTCGAAACCTTAGGGATTTAGAGATGATCTGCAAAGAGGAGTGGGACCAACATTCCTCCTAAAATGTGCGCAAACTTGGTCATCAATTACAAGAAACGTTTGACCTCTGTGCTTGCAAACAAGGGTTTTTCCACTAAGTATTAAGTCTTTTTTTGTTAGAGGGTTCAAAAACTTATTTCACTCAATGAAATGCAAATCAGTTGCTATCTTTTATTTAAAGTTATTTTTTCGATTTTCCTTTTGATGTGCTATCTGCCACTGTTAAAATAAACCTACCATTGAAATGATACTGTTCTGAGACTTTTCATTTCTTTGTCATTGGACAAACTTACAAAATCAGTGAGGGGTCAAATAATTATTTCCTCCACTGTATATATATATATATATATATATATATATATATATTCCTAACCTGCTTCTGATTGACAGCAGATATACTGACATAGGTATGCTGTTACTGTACCTTTAACAGGTGGTACCTGGGGTACACAGGGTAGAGATTGCTACCTAGACAAGTCCAAAAGTGAAGGAGTGGTTCTACCGGATGTTGAGTCACGGTACCTATGCCAATGTGGTTGCTCCAACCAGCACTACGGAAGTTGTCTATAGACTGCAATGTAGCAGCCTTTTCTCAAATATAGTACACATCTAGAAATTAAAGGTGCAAAAGTGAAAACGTCTCCCCCTTGCATAACATGCCTCTAGCATTTAAAGTCTCTTGATGAGATAACAGATTTGTGGAGGGAGCCGGGCTAGTTAGTGACCATAAAAATACTAAGTGGCCTCTAATTCCCCTTACATGTTTGGGTCTTGGAATCATGTTCTTACAATTTGCTCTCTTTGCTGCTGCCTAAATCACCAGCACAGAAAGATGTATACTTTATGTATAATTAACAAACAGCATACTTCAATATAGAAAATAAACCACATTGTGATTAAAAATCATTTTTTCTCTTTAAGATGCAGGGGCTTCCCAGTCAGTAGCCTGGCTGCCTGCAAATTGAACTATACACAGACCTGGGGCATAACTTTGAGGGGCAAGCATCCAAACCCCTGCCATAGCAACAAAATCATGGGCAACCCACCATCTGCCAATTTAAGGTGATTCCTAAAGTGTCTGTTAACTATGGAAAGGGTGACAATACATTTCTATATTAAGAAGAAGGAATATCTCCAGGAATGTCTCCAGTGTTTCCAGTACCAGTAATTACTGTGTTCGGTAATTTTGTGAAGGCATAGCAGACGATGGGGGCAGAAAAAAACCTGCTGTTGTAACCCATAGCAACCATTGAGAAATTAGCAAAGATAAGTCATCCTCTTATCTACAAGAGCTTTTTGGATGATTTCTAGCTATGCCCATACACATCCTGGCCATGGTCTATTATGAGGTATCAGCTGAGGGGGTTATCCACAGAGGATTCAACAATTCCCCATAGGGAGATTAGTCACCAGTCGTTAAATCTCCACTACTGCCAGAGACCAAAATGCCTTCCCATGTTCAATAAAGTGAATGCCAGTGGGAAGGCATATGCAGCATTTTGTTTTCCAGCGACGGCCAAAGTTTCCTCCTGCAGGATAAAAAAGCAAAAGGGATGCCGTAATGCACATGAGACTATGGTAAATATATGAGAACAAAATTCACAAGAACATAAGAAGACATTTTACAGAAAATTAAGAAATATTTTTGTGGCTACACATTAATTCCCACATACTTAATTAAAGGAGAAGGGAAGCTACTGAGGCAGTATATTGCCAATAGATTGACCACAATAGTGCAAGATAGAATGCTATATTTATTCCGTAGAATGCTTTACCATACCTGAGTAAACAGCCCTAGAAGCTCTTTCTGTTTCTTTAGGATAGCAGTACCACATTAGGTTGGTGTAGGGTTACCACCAGGCCGGTTTTCACTGGCCCAGTCGGTTAAACACTAGCTACAGCCGGGCCAGAGTTACAAATTTCTTTAAAAACCTGACTCTGATTATTGCCCCCTTACTGTCTACAACATGCCCATAATGGTCCCTTACCCCTTTGGGTGATAGCAGACAGGAGCCCTACTGTGGGTGGCTCACCTCCCGAAAATGCTTTTCCAGTGTCAATAATGTAGATCGACCAGTGGAAAACCATGCAAGTTGCTTTGGCTTTCCCAATTTGCTGAAATTTGCCTGTGGTGACTACGGAAAACGAATCGATGTGTATGTTTTCCCACCCACAATTTACATTATTGCCAAAGAATTTGAGAGATATGTCACCTGCGGTAGCGCAGATTCAACCAAAGGCTACAAATCTCTCCATCGGCCATCACCCTTAGGAGTAATCTTCCTGCAACTTTGCAACTGTGGTCAGCAGAGCTAGGATTCTGTGTGTCACAGTCTTTCACTTGATTGCTGAAGGCCAAGGGTCTAACTCTGGATACCCAGGCCCCCTGCCACCCACACCTGAAGGCCCCGCAATAGTGGGACAGAAAATAGGGTGGCAGAAACCTCCAATCACCACTGGTGTGCTCTGTGGTAGGGGGTCTCGGTTTCTCCTTAGCCCCCTCACTCTGTGCTGCTTCCACTGTATTCACTTCTTACACAGCTCTTAAGCAGAGATTTTCTCTGCAAAGGTGTTTTTTTTTTTTTTTAAAAAAAAAAAGTTAAAAAACAATTCTAAAGTAACAGCATGACAATATTTACATTGCAGCACTGGCAATAATCTGCAACCTGATCTGTTTCCCACGGTATGCTTTTAATTTTATTTACAGTCACATCTTCACTTATGTAATGTCTTCTCATAACCACTAGGTGGCAGTTTTAACTATCCAGATACTAAGTGACTGGGCAACCAAGGTAAAATTACTTTTGGTGTAAAATTCTTGCAAAATTTCCAGCAGGACATTGTATTCCCACATATTACCTTCAGAACATTAAGCAACTTGACTGCTTAATGTTCTGAAGGTAATATGTGGGAATATAATGTCTTCATAAACATTAAATTCCCCCCAAAACATTTTCTGGACAGCAGAATGCTGTAAATAACTTTAGCGATTTAACAAATACGGAGCAGTTTGCTTTTATATTCTACCTGCTAAAACAAGATGTTCCATATATAGGCATCTATGTAAAGGCAATTGATCCTCACTAAGATGTTACCCTGTAGAAAGACATAGATAACAGCTTACATGTCATTTTCAACATTTTGGTAACTTCCAGTATGATGTAGATGTAGAACTCCTCTTGCTCTCAATGCCTCATTCTCTTTCTCTCTTGCAGCTGGGCCCTTATAGGCATAGTGAAGGTAGAGGGTCTTAATGTTAAATTCAATCCCTAACAATTTCATAGGAAATCTTGGGTGCCAGGGGTTCTTAAACAAAAAACAACACAGCTATTGAAAAAGAAAAGAAAAAGAAGGGATGTCACTTATTAGACTGAACATTGATATCACATTATGCAGCATCTATCACTGATAGATCATTCCATCTCATCAAATATACAATGGAGTGTCAGCTCCTTCACAGGGTAATCTTACAATGGGCATTTAGACACACTGTCAGCGATTGCCTCCCATGGAATATAAACTAACTTGGATCCCTTTTCTCTGAGGTCTCTACTCGGTGTCACAAAAGGAACAAATCCCACACTGTTTAGCCCTTCTCAGTGGAGCACAGGCTTGCTCATACTTAATAACTAAATACCCTGCCGGTCGCCCATACCTTTAGTGTGCTAAGACAGGAGCTAGACTAACAATAACTAAAGCATGGTGATTCTCACAGTCCCCTACCCAATTCCCACTAAGGTGTTTGGTCTAGCTTAAGGCTTCTCATTAATCAGGGCTCCTGCCCCCCGTCTCTCCCTGAGGCCTCTCTCTTCGAGCAGTCCAGCAGCACCCACCCCAGCTACACAAAGTGGGGTCCAAAGGGGAATCTGGGTATCACCCTCTCTTCACAGATGAAACACACCCCTCAAACAGGGCACTGTCATGGAGCTTGGGGTGCAACAAATCCAATATTTTAGGGTTCAGAAAAATGCAGAATATTCTACAAAAGTTTTTGTTGAATGCTAAAACCAATCAAAACTAATCTGCATATTAAAATTTGAGAGAAATCGAAATGTATTTCATCTGTGAACATTGTTATTATTATAATGTAGCTCTTTGTTTATTCCATCTTTAATTTGTCTTTCATTATGTCATTAAAATCATTGCCTGGTTGCTCAATAGTTCATAACGCAATGCTGGAGAATAGAGGTCCGAAAGAGCAAAACGTGAAATAAAAACAGATAAATGCAAATTGTCTGTGTCACTGGATACTAAACTGTGATTTAACTAAAATAAACTATTCCTTCACCCTTTAAATGGCTGGGTATTTTCTATTTACAAAGCACCTGGAAACATATAATCATTGGTTATGGCAACTCTTTTATGCTGGCAAGGTAGATTCTGCATCAATGGCAGTTAAGGGATGAATTTTTTGTTACGGGCACAAGCAGCTGTCAGTCATTCTAAACATACGGGATTAAAAAAGTTTGTTACTTGATATACAGTAGGTGAGTACATGGTGGCTCAGTAGGTAGCACTGCTGACCTTGCTACACGTGTGGATCTGGCCATTTATGGCCCCCTTTACAGATTTAATGCAATGACTATAACATTTCAGTATCCAATTTTCCTGTTTATTAAACCTTATCTAATGAGCCTGCCTTTTCTAAAATATAATCATTAGAGGTCTGGCAATGCAGCTATAAAAACAAATGGTACCCTTAGGATTGGCTTGTGGCCCATAATATACACTAGCATGGGCAGCTTTTAATTGTTCTGTATATTTGCACTCTCTGCAGCCAACAACCCCCCCCAAATTCCTTCATATACACTTACAATTACACTACAGTAACCAGTGGCAGAAACCACAGAAGAGAGCTTTTTTTGCGTGAGTCAACCTGCTGTACAGGTATGGGGACCCATTATCAAGAATGCTCGGGACCTGGGGGTTTTCGGATAAGGGGTCTTTCCGTATTTTGGATCTCCTACCTAAAGTCTGCAAAAAACATTATTTAAACAGTAATTAAACCCAACAGGATTGTTTTGCCTCCAATAAGGATTCATTCTATCTTAGTTGGCATCAAGTACAAGATACTGTATTATTATTACAGAGAAAAAGGAAATAAGTTTTAAAAAATGTAAATTAGAGATTTGAGATAAATCAATAAATCATTGCTACCACCGAAAAGTAATCTCCTGCAAATGCTTTCCCACTAGCAATAATGTAAATCCCCAGTGGGAAACATATGCGGTGGGAAAGTGACCACAGAGTAAAGGGGAAAAGCCAGGTTTTTGAAAAATGTAGTTTTGGCTGTACTGTGCATGCACACCTGGCACCAAGAAGGAAGAAGCAGGAAGAAGACCACTCTGAGGTGCTCCCTGAGAAGTACCCCAGGCAGGGGCAGTTTTCTGCCAACAGGAGTACCGGCCCAGGTTATCTGGTTTATTCCCTCACCCCTTTATCTTTAATCTCTCTGACAACTGTGTGCTTCTTCAAAACATTACTA